>NC_142025.1:115409683-115441605 GCF_049901735.1 Notechis scutatus
ATTGATGTTTTTATGTTTTATGTGTTTTTGTTTGTTGTTAAAATTAATAAAACTGTTTTCCCAAAAAAAAAAAAAAAAGGAGAAAGATCCGCATGGGGAACTGGGGAAGATTGGTAAACAGATTCTTGCTAGAACTCTCTGGGGTGAGCTGTGGCAGCTGAGGCTTCCTGGGGTTAAGTACACAGACCCAGGTCTATGCAGTTCTGGGTACATTTGCCATCCTACAATACAAGGTGCAGGGTAGACAAAGAGACATAAATAGGGGGAGGGGGAAGATAAGCATTTGGGGAACATTGAAGTGCTTGTGTGATTAGCGCATGTGCACACACACACACACACACACAGAGAGAGATATATATAGAGAGATGAAGACAGAGAAACAGAGACAGAGACAGAGTGACAGAGAGAGAGAGACGAAGAGAGAAACACATTTTAAAGGATAATTATAACAAGGATAATAAATCCACTGGAGTTGCATTAAATGCCAATGCATTTAAAGGTATATCTATATATCTATGTATATGTGTATGTGTATATATGTATGTGCCTGCATATTTGCTCATTTTCAGCAGTAGGAAAAATCACACTGGGACTCTAGAAATATAAATAAAGTTTGTGTTTTTTGTTTGTTTGTGCTAACTGCTCTAAACCATTCTCATGTCCTCCAAGCAATTCAGCTTCCATGTCAGCAAATTCCAGAGAAAGTTGAAATTAGTTAAGCTGTATAAAGAGCTGAGCTAGTTTGTGGGAAACTCTCTTGAGGACTGCAGCTCTCAAAGGCCTGGAAGTGGTCTTCTTCTCAACATTGAGGCTAAGGAAACATCTAAAGCCAAATTGCAGAGTCATTATCCTGAAAAATAAACAATGGCATAATAAATGTCTGTCGAATTGGGCATTAGTTATCCTTCTGCGACATGCTTATGGCCAGCAGATAGGAACATTCATATTCCTAGTTTCTCATTCAACCCAAGAATTAACACAAGCCCTAGCAGGACCGGTGTCAGTCAATCAGCCAGACTGTCTGTGTTAAAATTATACACCAGAGTATCACTTAATGATGTCTATGGAGATTCTCAGTCAGCCAGGTCATGGTTGTCCCGAAAGTGCTTTTTCAAATGGCATATGGAATTGCTTTTTCTTGAGGAAAAACATCTCCCACAAAGAAAAGTCCAGTTGTTGTTGTTTTGAAAAAGCATTTTTAGGATCACTTAATGAAAGAGTTATTAGCATTCAGAGAAGAAAGGCTGAAGAAAAACTGAAATGCTCTCTTGGTAGTTCTCCTAATCTCCCCCTTCTTCATATCTAACTTTTCTGATGAGGCAATTAGTGAGCTCTTTCTGCTTTTAAGAAAATAATATATATATATATATATATATATATATATATATATATATATATATATATATATATATATATATATATATATATATATATATATATATATATATGTTTTCTGAGGTTCTCAGGGTATTTGTATGTGGATCTTTGGTTATTCGGGTTTTCTCCCGCGTAAGATTCAAAGTATCTAGGCAACGTTTGGCGAGGTCCCACTCGCCATCTTCAGGCTGGTGCTTTCGGCTTAGTGCCAGTGCAAGCAGTGTGTGACCGGAGCTGCCATCTCTCTATATATACAAGTGGTGGGGGGATGGTGTGCTGGGCTGGTTGGCTGTGCTGCAGCCTCTTGATTGGTTGATGGAGTTGATGTTGGTATAATGGGCTGTGTAATGGCCTTTTGTTGTAGAGATATCCTGGATCTTGTGCTGTCATCTCCTGGGTCGTTAGCCTCTTGTGTTTTAACGGCTTGGGTAATGGGTTGTGTGATGGGCTTGTGAGTTCTTTTGTTGTGGTATCCTGGGTCTTGCGTTGTAATCTCCTGGGTCGTTTGTGTTTTGATCTCTTTTCCATTAGCCTCCTGTGTAGTAACAGCTTGGGTAATGGGTTGTGTGATGACCTTGTGAGATTTATTGCTGTGGTATCCTTGGTCTTGTGCTGTGATATCCTGGGTCATTTGCTGTGTTGTGACTTCTTGAGTTCTTGAGGTGTAATTTCTTGAGTTTTCTGATGTGATGTCCTGAGCGGGTGGCTGTGATGTAGCATTTTGGGTTTTTAATATGGCTTTGAGTTTGGGGTCTGGGTCTGTGTTCGTTTGGCTTCGAGTTCGTGGGTGCCACATCTTCATGGTGGGGGTCAGTTCGCTTCATGTATGGTTCAGAGGAGTTTGAAGTGGGTAGTGATGCAGCTGCAGTGCGGCTTCTGGTCTGTGGTCGTGTCTCATCTTCTGTGTGGGTGTGAGTCTGATTTTTACGTGGAAGTGTGGTGGTGGCATCTTGTGTGGCCCTCATGGGTGTGGGTCTGGTGTCATTTATCATGTTGGGTACTCGTCTGTTCATGAGGCGGGTTTCCAAATGGCTGGTAAGCGGGAGGTGTCATCTCTTTTATTCATGCTGTGTGGGCGTTTTTCTATCTCTATGGCTTCTCTGATTATTCTGCTGCTGTGGTGTTCAGTTTTGGCGATAGTTCTGGTATTTTTAAAGTCAATCTCATGTCCTGTGGCTTTGAGGTGTTGGACCAGGGAAGAGGTTGGTTCTTCTTTTTGATTGAGTTCTTATGTTCTTCAACGCGTGCACTTATTCTTCTGTTAGTTTGTCCAATGTATGTGGTGAGGCAGGCAGTGCAGGGGATTTCATATACTCCTTGGTTTTCTAACTCGATTTTGTCTTTAGGGTTTCTTAGGATGGTGGATATTTTTCTGTTTGTGCAGAATGCTGTTTTAATGTTGTGTTTTTGGAGGATCTTGCTGATTTTGTCTGTAGTGCCTTTTATATATGGGAGGAGGGCTTTGCCGTTCTCTTGTTCTCTGTCTTGGATTTTGGTTGGGGTTTCTTTTTGGATTAGGTGGGTGATCTTCTTTCTTTGAAATCCATTGGCTGTTAGTACGTTGGTGAGAGTGTTTAGTTCGGTTTTTAGGTGTTGTTCATCAGCTAAGCATTTTGTTCTGGAGATGAGTGTCTCAGCTACGGAATTGATCTGTGCTGGGTGGTGGTGTGAGAGTGCGTGTAGATAGCGGTTTGTATGTGTTTTCTTTTGGTAGATGGTGTGTCCTAGGGAGCCATTGGGTTTTTGTATACCAAGACATCTAGGAAGGGAAGTTGATTGTTAGCTTCTGTTTCCATGGTGAATTGTATTTTGGGGTGTAGGCTGTTGAGGTGTGTGAGGAAGTTGTTCAGTTTTTCTTTCCCGTGTGGCCAGATTATGAAGGTGTCATCTACGTATCTGAGCCAGAGTTTGGGTTTGTGATCATATTTTTCTAGAGCTTGTGTTTCAAAGTGTTCCATGTAGAGGTTTGCGATGACAGGTGAGAGGGGTGATCCCATGGGTGCTCCTTCTATTTGTTTGTATTTTTGTCCATTGTAGGTGAAGTATGTATTGGATAGACAGTGGTTGGTCAGATCTAGGATGTGCTTGGGGGTTGTATTTGTTTTGGATGGCTGTCAAGGCTTCTTTTATTGGCACTTGGGTGAAGAGGGATATGACATCGAAGCTAACTAGTAGGTCGCTGGGTTGTAAGTTTTGTTTCTTTATGATCTCGATGAACTGGAATGAGTTTCTTACATGTGAGTTGATGGATTCTGCATAGGGCTGTAGTTGTTTGGCGAGAAATTTGGCTAGGTTTTGTAGAGGTGAGCCTATGGAGCTGACTATTGGTCTAAGTGGAGTTCCTTCTTTGTGTATCTTGGGGAGACCATAAAGCTTGGGGCATCTGGATGATTTCTCTCTGGGTATGATTCTTTGCTGGATTTCTTCACTGATGGGGAGGCTTTTATTTTGGATCTGGTGGTTTTTTCTAGGTAGGTGGTGGGGTCTGTCTTTAGGGGTTTGTATGTGGGGTCTAGGAGTAGGTTGGTTAACTTGGTTTGGTAGTCAGATGTGTTCATAACCACTGTCGCGTTGCCCTTGTCTGCTGGTAGGATTATTATGCTGGTGTCTTCTTTCAGGTTACGTAGTGCAGTTTGTTCTTCTTTGGATAAGTTGCTTTTGGGTGGTTTGCTAGTGCAGAGGATGTTGGTGATTTCGAGTCTGATTCTATTAGCCTCATCAGGGTTGGTTTTGGTCAGGCTGGTTTCAACTCCGCATATGATGGTTTCTGTGGGGATGTGTTTGGGAGCAACAGCAAAGTTGAATCCTTTTGAAAGGACCTTGGTTTCGGCTTCGGTGAGGATCTTGTCTGAGATGTTGTGCACTGTTTGTTTCATGTGTGGCTGTGAGGGGGGAGTTGGTTTCTGGCATTGTTGTAGTTTTCTGAGTTTGTTGGTGTGTGTGTCTGTTTTGAGGGTGGTCTGTGTTTCGGCTCTCCAGACAGCGAGTTGTTTGGATTTGTCCCAAAGTAAGGGGTGAATCTTGTTGCTGAGTCTGAGGTGAAGTGTAAGAAGATCTTTGTTGATTTGGTCTAGGAGAAATCTTTTTGTGTGAAGTTCATTTCTAATTAGGGCCAATTCTGTTCTTTTTAGGATGCGTTTGGTGGCTGCTGTGTTGGTGTGGAATTTCAATTGGAAGCTTGTGGGAATTAAATTTTGATCTCGGCAGTTGCATAGGAATGCGAGGTCACATAAAATGGAAGCTCTTTGGACTTCAAGTTTTTCATAAGTCCTGGTCAGATGGTGGGTTTCCTCCCGTAGAGGTGCAATATTTGTTTTCTGAGGTTCTCGCGGGTATTTGTATGTGGATCTTTGGTTATTCGGTTTTCTCCCGCGTAAGATTCAAAGTATCTAGGCAACGTTTCGGCGAGGTCCCACTCGCCATCTTCAGGCTGGTGCTTTCGGCTTAGTGCCAGTGCAAGCAGTGTGTGACCGGAGCTGCCATCTCTCTATATATACAAGTGGTGGGGGATGGTGTGCTGGGCTGGTTGGCTGTGCTGCAGCCTCTTGATTGGTTGATGGAGTTGATGTTGGTATAATGGGCTGTGTAATGGGCTGTGTAATGGCCTTTTCTGTCCCCACAGAAACCATCATATGCGGAGTTGAAACCAGCCTGACCAAAACCAACCCTGATGAGGCTAATAGAATCAGACTCGAAATCACCAACATCCTCTGCACTAGCAAACCACCCAAAAGCAACTTATCCAAAGAAGAACAAACTGCACTACGTAACCTGAAAGAAGACACCAGCATAATAATCCTACCAGCAGACAAGGGCAATGCGACAGTGGTTATGAACACATCTGACTACCAAACCAAGTTAACCAACCTACTCCTAGACCCCACATACAAACCCCTAAAGACAGACCCCACCACCTACCTAGAAAAACCACCAGATCCAAAATAAAAGCCTCCCCCATCAGTGAAGAAATCCAGCAAAGAATCATACCCAGAGAGAAATCATCCAGATGCCCCAAGCTTTATGGTCTCCCAAGATACACAAAGAAGGAACTCCACTTAGACCAATAGTCAGCTCCATAGGCTCACCTCTACAAAACCTAGCCAAATTTCTGCCAAACAACTACAGCCCTATGCAGAATCCATCAACTCACATGTAAGAAACTCATTCCAGTTCATCGAGATCATAAAGAAACAAAACTTACAACCCAGCGACCTACTAGTTAGCTTCGATGTCATATCCCTCTTCACCCAAGTGCCAATAAAAGAAGCCTTGACAGCCATCCAAAACAAATACAACCCCCAAGCACATCCTAGATCTGACCAACCACTGTCTATCCAATACATACTTCACCTACAATGGACAAAAATACAAACAAATAGAAGGAGCACCCATGGGATCACCCCTCTCACCTGTCATCGCAAACCTCTACATGGAACACTTTGAAACACAAGCTCTAGAAAAATATGATCACAAACCCAAACTCTGGCTCAGATACGTAGATGACACCTTCATAATCTGGCCACACGGGAAAGAAAAACTGAACAACTTCCTCACACACCTCAACAGCCTACACCCCAAAATACAATTCACCATGGAAACAGAAGCTAACAATCAACTTCCCTTCCTAGATGTCTTGGTATACAAAAAACCCAATGGCTCCCTAGGACACACCATCTACCAAAAGAAAACACATACAAACCGCTATCTACACGCACTCTCACACCACCACCCAGCACAGATCAATTCCGTAGCTGAGACACTCATCTCCAGAACAAAATGCTTAGCTGATGAACAACACCTAAAAACCGAACTAAACACTCTCACCAACGTACTAACAGCCAATGGATTTCAAAGAAAGAAGATCACCCACCTAATCCAAAAGAAACCCCAACCAAAATCCAAGACAGAGAACAAGAGAACGGCAAAGCCCTCCTCCCATATATAAAAGGCACTACAGACAAAATCAGCAAGATCCTCCAAAAACACAACATTAAAACAGCATTCTGCACAAACAGAAAAATATCCACCATCCTAAGAAACCCTAAAGACAAAATCGAGTTAGAAAACCAAGGAGTATATGAAATCCCCTGCACTGCCTGCCTCACCACATACATTGGACAAACTAACAGAAGAATAAGTGCACGCGTTGAAGAACATAAGAACTCAATCAAAAAGAAGAACCAACCTCTTCCTGGTCCAACACCTCAAAGCCACAGGACATGAGATTGACTTTAAAAATACCAGAACTATCGCCAAAACTGAACACCACAGCAGCAGAATAATCAGAGAAGCCATAGAGATAGAAAACGCCCACACAGCATGAATAAAAGAGATGACACCTCCCGCTTACCAGCCATTTGGAAACCCGCCCTCATGAACAGGCGAGTACCCAACATGATAAATGACACCAGACCCACACCCATGAGGGCCACACAAGATGCCACCACCACACTTCCACGTAAAAATCAGACTCACACCCACACAGAAGATGAGACACGACCACAGACCAGAAGCCGCACTGCAGCTGCATCACTACCCACTTCAAACTCCTCTGAACCATACATGAAGCGAACTGACCCCCACCATGAAGATGTGGCACGACCACGAACTCGAAGCCAAGCGAACACAGACCCAGACCCCAAACTCAAAGCCATATTAAAAACCCAAAATGCTACATCACAGCCACCCGCTCAGGACATCACATCAGAAAACTCAAGAAATTACACCTCAAGAACTCAAGAAGTCACAACACAGCAAATGACCCAGGATATCACAGCACAAGACCAAGGATACCACAGCAATAAATCTCACAAGGTCATCACACAACCCATTACCCAAGCTGTTACTACACAGGAGGCTAATGGAAAAGAGATCAAAACACAAACGACCCAGGAGATTACAACGCAAGACCCAGGATACCACAACAAAAGAACTCACAAGCCCATCACACAACCCATTACCCAAGCCGTTAAAACACAAGAGGCTAACGACCCAGGAGATGACAGCACAAGATCCAGGATATCTCTACAACAAAAGGCCATTACACAGCCCATTATACCAACATCAACTCCATCAACCAATCAAGAGGCTGCAGCACAGCCAACCAGCCCAGCACACCATCCCCCACCACTTGTATATATAGAGAGATGGCAGCTCCGGTCACACACTGCTTGCACTGGCACTAAGCCGAAAGCACCAGCCTGAAGATGGCGAGTGGGACCTCGCCGAAACGTTGCCTAGATACTTTGAATCTTACGCGGGAGAAAACCCGAATAACCAAAGATCCACATACAAATACCCAGAGAACCTCAGAAAACAAATATTGCACCTCTACGGGAGGAAACCCACCATCTGACCAGGACTTATGAAAAACTTGAAGTCCAAAGAGCTTCCATTTTATGTGACCTCGCATTCCTATGCAACTGCCGAGATCAAAATTTAATTCCCACAAGCTTCCAATTGAAATTCCACACCAACACAGCAGCCACCAAACGCATCCTAAAAAGAACAGAATTGGCCCTAATTAGAAATGAACTTCACACAAAAAGATTTCTCCTAGACCAAATCAACAAAGATCTTCTTACACTTCACCTCAGACTCAGCAACAAGATTCACCCCTTACTTTGGGACAAATCCAAACAACTCGCTGTCTGGAGAGCCGAAACACAGACCACCCTCAAAACAGACACACACACCAACAAACTCAGAAAACTACAACAATGCCAGAAACCAACTCCCCCCTCACAGCCACACATGAAACAAACAGTGCACAACATCTCAGACAAGATCCTCACCGAAGCCGAAACCAAGGTCCTTTCAAAAGGATTCAACTTTGCTGTTGCTCCCAAACACATCCCCACAGAAACCATCATATGCGGAGTTGAAACCAGCCTGACCAAAACCAACCCTGATGAGGCTAATAGAATCAGACTCGAAATCACCAACATCCTCTGCACTAGCAAACCACCCAAAAGCAACTTATCCAAAGAAGAACAAACTGCACTACGTAACCTGAAAGAAGACACCAGCATAATAATCCTACCAGCAGACAAGGGCAACGCGACAGTGGTTATGAACACATCTGACTACCAAACCAAGTTAACCAACCTACTCCTAGACCCCACATACAAACCCCTAAAGACAGACCCCACCACCTACCTAGAAAAAAACCACCAGATCCAAAATAAAAGCCTCCCCCATCAGTGAAGAAATCCAGCAAAGAATCATACCCAGAGAGAAATCATCCAGATGCCCTAAGCTTTATGGTCTCCCCAAGATACACAAAGAAGGAACTCCACTTAGACCAATAGTCAGCTCCATAGGCTCACCTCTACAAAACCTAGCCAAATTTCTCGCCAAACAACTACAGCCCTATGCAGAATCCATCAACTCACATGTAAGAAACTCATTCCAGTTCATCGAGATCATAAAGAAACAAAACTTACAACCCAGCGACCTACTAGTTAGCTTCGATGTCATATCCCTCTTCACCCAAGTGCCAATAAAAGAAGCCTTGACAGCCATCCAAAACAAATACAACCCCCAAGCACATCCTAGATCTGACCAACCACTGTCTATCCAATACATACTTCACCTACAATGGACAAAAATACAAACAAATAGAAGGAGCACCCATGGGATCACCCCTCTCACCTGTCATCGCAAACCTCTACATGGAACACTTTGAAACACAAGCTCTAGAAAAATATGATCACAAACCCAAACTCTGGCTCAGATACGTAGATGACACCTTCATAATCTGGCCACACGGGAAAGAAAAACTGAACAACTTCCTCACACACCTCAACAGCCTACACCCCAAAATACAATTCACCATGGAAACAGAAGCTAACAATCAACTTCCCTTCCTAGATGTCTTGGTATACAAAAAACCCAATGGCTCCCTAGGACACACCATCTACCAAAAGAAAACACATACAAACCGCTATCTACACGCACTCTCACACCACCACCCAGCACAGATCAATTCCGTAGCTGAGACACTCATCTCCAGAACAAAATGCTTAGCTGATGAACAACACCTAAAAACCGAACTAAACACTCTCACCAACGTACTAACAGCCAATGGATTTCAAAGAAAGAAGATCACCCACCTAATCCAAAAAGAAACCCCAACCAAAATCCAAGACAGAGAACAAGAGAACGGCAAAGCCCTCCTCCCATATATAAAAGGCACTACAGACAAAATCAGCAAGATCCTCCAAAAACACAACATTAAAACAGCATTCTGCACAAACAGAAAAATATCCACCATCCTAAGAAACCCTAAAGACAAAATCGAGTTAGAAAACCAAGGAGTATATGAAATCCCTGCACTGCCTGCCTCACCACATACATTGGACAAACTAACAGAAGAATAAGTGCACGCGTTGAAGAACATAAGAACTCAATCAAAAAGAAGAACCAACCTCTTCCCTGGTCCAACACCTCAAAGCCACAGGACATGAGATTGACTTAAAAATACCAGAACTATCGCCAAAACTGAACACCACAGCAGCAGAATAATCAGAGAAGCCATAGAGATAGAAAAACGCCCACACAGCATGAATAAAAGAGATGACACCTCCCGCTTACCAGCCATTTGGAAACCCGCCCTCATGAACAGACAGTACCCAACATGATAAATGACACCAGACCCACACCCATGAGGGCCACACAAGATGCCACCACCACACTTCCACGTAAAAATCAGACTCACACCCACACAGAAGATGAGACACGACCACAGACCAGAAGCCGCACTGCAGCTGCATCACTACCCACTTCAAACTCCTCTGAACCATACATGAAGCGAACTGACCCCCACCATGAAGATGTGGCACGACCACGAACTCGAAGCCAAACGAACACAGACCCAGACCCCAAACTCAAAGCCATATTAAAAACCCAAAATGCTACATCACAGCCACCCGCTCAGGACATCACATCAGAAAACTCAAGAAATTACACCTCAAGAACTCAAGAAGTCACAACACAGCAAATGACCCAGGATATCACAGCACAAGACCAAGGATACCACAGCAATAAATCTCACAAGGTCATCACACAACCCATTACCCAAGCTGTTACTACACAGGAGGCTAATGGAAAAGAGATCAAAACACAAACGACCCAGGAGATTACAACGCAAGACCCAGGATACCACAACAAAAGAACTCACAAGCCCATCACACAACCCATTACCCAAGCCGTTAAAACACAAGAGGCTAACGACCCAGGAGATGACAGCACAAGATCCAGGATATCTCTACAACAAAAGGCCATTACACAGCCCATTATACCAACATCAACTCCATCAACCAATCAAGAGGCTGCAGCACAGCCAACCAGCCCAACACACCATCCCCACCACTTGTATATATAGAGATGGCAGCTCCGGTCACACACTGCTTGCACTGGCACTAAGCCGAAAGCACCAGCCTGAAGATGGCGAGTGGGACCTCGCAAACGTTGCCTAGATACTTTGAATCTTACGCGGAGAAAACCCGAATAACCAAAGATCCATATATATATATATATATATATATAAAATAGACCCTTCAAAATGCAAACCATGGTAAAATTTCAAACCAATGCACACAGGCTAAATGAATTCAAATGGAAACAATTTGGGATTTGATTTCTGGATTGTTTAAAGATAGTATGTGAACCTTAGACTGACAAATCCATATAGCTTCCCTCCATTCCACAGTATGGAAATATATAATTTAATGTTTTTATTAAAATAAATCTGAAATGGAATGAAAAATAAAAAGATAGGAAAATATCCTAAGATAAAAAGCAAATCCCTAGCATTTAGCATTGCCTTTCTTTTTGAGACTATAATGTGGGACCTCTTATCTTTCATGCCAATGTGTGATAGACCTATTAATAAATACAAACCTTGCCCACTCCTTTTCTATGAGTTAATACTACTTTGAATGTACAAATGATTCTGAATTTAAAGATCAGAAATTAGATTGCAAAGGAAGTAGAGCAAAAGTCAGTTTCATGTGTAGATTGAAGTCATAAGATACAAAAAGAATATTGGTTACATTAGGATACAGGTTAAATAACTTCCAGCAAAATTAACAAAATAAGTGAATTGGAAGGGACCTGGAAGATCTTCTAGTCAGTATATATAAACCCCCTGCTCAAAGAGGAAACCCTCTATACCATTTCAGATAAATGGTTTTATGTCATTTGATGTCAAAAGATTTAGGCACCCCTGTTCAGATTGTAGGTTACAATGAATCCTTAAATGAATGGAAAGGATGTAACTTGTATTTGAGATGCAGTTAAGGATTATAACTTTCATCCAATGTAACTGTATTTTTATTAGGTACAAATGGACTTTGTATATGAATGGATCTAATAAAAAATTGAATCCTGATGATAACAAATGGCTCTCTATTCCATTGTTCTGCAGCCTTGATCAGGGATTAAATTAACCCAAAATAAATATTAAGTTGGTAGCACATAATCAAAACTACCATGTTTCCCCAAAAATAAGACCCTGTTTTATTTTTTTGTCACCAAAAAAGGCACCAAGTCTTATTTTCGAGGGATGTCATCCACTGACTAACCTCATTGGCTTAGTTAACCCTGGCCTCCTTTTCACTGTCAGAGACATTCAGGAACTTCTGTGGCCAGCAAGGCTTTCCTGAAGGCCTCTGCAGCCGATAACAGAGCTCCAGAAAAATCCTGAGCTCCAGAGGCTTTCAGGAAAGCCTTGCCAGCCTTGCTGGCTGCAGAAGAAATGGGCTGGCAAGGCAGGTGTCAGGATGTGTGAGGCCTGGCTACAACTGTCCAAAGATAAGTAGTAGAGAAGCTCCAGTCCCCCATCCCCACTCTAGCTTAAATTTTATCTCTGCACTCTGGAGTGGGAGAGATCTGAATTAGGGCTTATATTGAGTGCACAGTAAAAATCAAGCTAGGACTTATTTTTAGGGTAGGTTGTATTTTCAGGGAAACAGGATAAGTATAACTCCACTCCTGAAAACACTGTACAAGGAACTGAAGTCTTGATTCTTCCTATGGGCTTTGAACATTTATGCAAGTATGTTCTGAATCAGAAACTGTAAATGCAGAAGTGGATAGGATTATGTATCTACAAATCTTTCAAAATCTTCAAAGAAATAAAATCTCAAAGCAAGCTGTAATGTGTTCTGTGACTGCATGGTCTGTCTTCTAATCCAAAAAAGGAAACACTACTCTTTGCCGGGCTATATTGGGTTTTTTATATATATTTGATTTAGGCTTAGCTTAGACATAAAACAATACAAATAAATACTTAGGGAGACGTTTATGGTTCAATACTATTGGATTTTAGATATAAATTTATAATCAAGGATGAAAGGAACAAGAGATTAATAATAGAATAGAATGCCAACAGTTATCCATGTCATCACAACTTTCTTTAGTAGTCAATTCTTAACATTTCAATGATTTGATTGATTATGTGCCATCAAAATGTTTTCAACAAAGAAACTCCATAGATCAGCGGTCCACAACTTTTCTGGTTCCATGGACTAGCAGGGACAGCAGCTGAGGTGGCGGGGTGGGGTGAAGATAGTTCTTCAAACTTTGTTTTCTTGGTCACCAAAGAATTATCAGGAGTCTCCCCTAACAGCAAAGTTCAAAAGCATCAATACTCTTTAAAATAACAGTTTGGCTTCTGTAATGTCACAGGAAACACCATGGCAAGCATGATTTGGAACTGGAAGTTTTATCTAGTTTCCAAAGGATTTTGAAATCAAGACCAGCTAATCTGTAACAGAGAGTTGACATCTGACCATTTCATCAAATATTCCTGATTTCTAGAATTAGTGCAATGTTGTAGCTTCAAACTTCCCAATTCTATTTCTCCACTATTTTCAAAACAGATTAAGCACCAGTCACTTATTATGTCACTCTAAAGAAAGAAAGTTTTTCATCACACATGTTAAGAAAACATTACCGGGTTGTTACTGTTTCCATGCCAATTATGTCCCTTATAAATGACTGCAGTCATTCTATTATTTTAGCAGACCAAATATCAAATGTTCTGCACAGAAGGGAATAGAAATTGAGAAACAATCCATATAAATACTTCAAGAGCCACACGGAGGAAGGAAGTGGTAATGCTGACTCTGTGAGATTCATTTCCAAAAAGTTCTCTTCCTTCTGTTTTATCTGCCAGAGGTTCTCCTTGAAGATAGACTCAGACACTTTTTCCATACACAGTGAACCATAAAATCGATCCTCCTGGTATTCCAGATGCACAAAGCAGTTCCTTTGAGCTGTCCTGCAAGTGATGCCTTCCCTGTTCCACATGAGTGGTTTCAACCTGGGGACCTCATCATCGGTGGGATGATGTCTCACTTGATTTACCATTTCTATCAAACTCTATTCAACCAACATCCTTTTCTCAACCTTTATGATTCACCAATGTAAACATTTTCCTTTGAATCATCTGACCATGAATACATATCAAAGAATCATTTATATGACTGTTTGTAGAGAAAATGTAGAGTTTTTCATGTAAATGTAAGAATTCTTTGTGTTTTGAAAGTTTTCTAGTGGTGAGAGAAGAGGGAACTATCTTTGTGTTTGTTTCATTCTTGTAAGTAAAGCATATTTCATTGCATGGAAATTATCAAAAAGAAGAATGCAAAAAAAAATCAGCTCTGCCACATTTCACAACACAAAAATAAAGGTGCTTTTCCAAAAAAACAACTGAATGTTCTTGGTTTTTCTTTGAAACGTTTCGTTTCTCATCCACAAAACTTCCTGTTCTGTCTCAATTCTGGTTCAAATCTAGAGGTTTCTTGGATGAGAAGTGAAATGTTTCAAATAAAACATTAAGAAACTCCAATTGCCTTTTGGAAAATATCTTTGGGACAACCATAACCAGGATGACTGAGCATCTACAGACATAAATATGGAAACAATTAAATCTATTGACATTCTGTTTTACTAAACAGGAAAGGAATGGTAAGATAGATTAAAGGTTTTTTAATATTTCTATTTTTGCAGCCAAAGTGGCCACACACCTTAGATATTGACTTTGGTGGAACTAAGAATTATGAGCACTCATGGAATATCCCTTAAGAACTTAAACAATTCACATGAGCAAGATGTATGGGTTTAGAGAGAACCTCACCCTTAATCTATAGTTCCTAGAAAACTAAATCAGCAGAGAAAACAACAAGCCACAGCTTTCTAGTTGAACACTGAACACTGAGGTTAAAATTTCAGAAATTAACACAGTATGTCTTGTAATTATTAACTTTCTGGAAAAATATTAAAAGAAATAAATTGTGTGCAAAGCATATTTGGCCTGATTACAAAATAAGTATATTTAGCCTGATTATACAATTAATCAATACTTCAATCAGAAACAGGTTTTTCAGTAGTCAGTTATATACTGACCATCTTAAAACAATTTGCAAAATTATTATTATTTTGAAAAGTTGTGCTCAATCTATTTTCAGTGTAATAACCAAATTCTACCAACACATCCTTGCCTTGGCCTTTGCTGTAAAGAAGATCAATGAAGACACCCAGATCTTACCTAACATCACTCTTGGGTTCCACATCTATGACAGTTACTACAATTCAAGGATGACCTATCGCACCACCCTGGACCTGCTTTTCAAATCCCAGGAATTTGTCCCTAACTACAGATGTGATAGCCAGAAGAATCTCATGGCCATCCTTGGAGGCTTAGGTTCTGATACATCATCTAATATAGCTGAAGTTGTAGGTTTCTACAAGGTTCCACAGGTCAGTATGGAGGAGATGAGCAGAAAAATTCTATACCTTGTTGTTATGATGTAATTACTGAGAATCAGGTATTAGACTTAGATTTGTATTAAGATATTCTAGACACCTTAATCATCATTTCTAAAGCTACAGTGCCACTCATACAAGTATTTATCTAGAATCATTCCATACCAAAGGGAAGATTTGAATGTAGCACACCCTGGTCCTGTTGAACCAAATGAACTATTGTAATGTGTTTGTAATAATTCATAGAAATTCCATACTATATTAATATTTTAAACAAAATAGAGGGGGGAAAATCCTTCCTTTGCTATTGTTTACAGGAAAACTAGACCCAGAAAGATCAGATCTGAGCGAACGACTGAACAGAATATTACTCTGCTTTCTTTTAGCTGACATATGGCTCAATAGCCCAAGAGGAGTTTCAGACCAGTAAGCAATCTTCACTTCATTTCATGGTCCCAAAAGAGGACCATCAATATGTTGGGATTATTCAACTGCTTCATCATTTTAGATGGACATGGATTGGGATATTTACTATGGACAACAATAATGGAGAACGTTTTTTACAGAAAATGCAGCCCATACTTTCACAAAATGGAATCTGTTCATCATTCATACAAAGGCTTTCACAACTAATCCACACAGAACAATATACAGAACTTTATCACATGGTCTCAAGTAGTTTCACAATTATGAGGAATAGCAACACCACCACGTTTCTTGTCTATGGAGAATCGTTGACAATTACATGGCTCAGAGCTATCATGTTTGTAGAAGATCCTGAAAACAAGCAAACTGCATTATTTAGAAATGTGTGGATCATGACTGCACAGATTGATTTTGTGCTCTCAGGCTTTCAAATCAGTTGGGATCTCCAGATGTTCCATGGGGCTATTTCCTTCAGTGTTCATTCAAGAGCAGTTGTAGGTTTCAAGGAATTTCTTCAGACCATCAACCCTCATTCAGGCTACAAAGATGGGTTTCTGCAAGATGTTTGGGAACAATTATTTGATTGTTCACTCTCAAAATCAGAATTACAAGAAACGTCCAATAGGCAGTGCCTGGAAGAGAACAAACTGGAGGATCTTCCTGCACCTATGTTTGAAATGGAAATGACTGGCCAAAGCTACAGTGTCTACAATGCTGTTTATACTGTGGCTCATGCTTTGCAAGCACTACTCATATCAGGGTTCAATAAGAAAAAAACAATGATGGGTAGAAAATCTGACCTTCTATATCTGCAACCTTGGCAGGTATTCTCTCTGCATTGGAAAATTCTTTTATTTCAATGAGAAATTTGATCTAGAATTACCGTTTTAACCTATGGTGGAAGTCTTAATATTTTCTGCTTATAAAATCCAGTTAGGTGTGAAGATTAAGAAACTACTATATTGTTAAGTAACACAGTTCTTAAGGGAATCTAGCTTCCCCATTGACTTTACTTGTCTGAAGATGGCAAAGGTCATAAATGTGAAAAACAGTCATTTTTTTCATTCCATAATAACTTTGAATGGCCACTAAAAGAACTGTTGTAAATAGAGGACTACCTGTATTATCCTTTGAACTCTCTCTCTCTCTCTCTGTTCTCTTTTACATAGCTCCATCCATTTCTACATGGCATTTCTTTTAACAATTCGGCTGGAGAGAAAGTTTCCCTGAATGAAAAAGGGGAAGTAATGGGTGGATTTGATATCATCAACCTCATCACATTCCCCAATCGGTCTTTTCAAAGAGTTAGAGTCGGAATAATGGATCCGAGTTCTCCAACAGGCAAAGAATTATTCATTGATGAAGATTTGATTGTCTGGCACCCAGCTTTTAATCAGGTATGGACTCATTTGTGGACTGTATCTTGAGCCATTACGATTCCAGCTAGAGGCCTTGATCTCTTAAACTATACTGACCAAAGCTTCTTTAGAAATCTAATTTTTATGTTTATAAGAAAAAATGGCATACTTTGAATGAATGTGGCCCAAGATTAAGCATTCATGAAACTGACAAAATGATGTTGCAATGTAAAAGTCTGGTTTTCATATTTGATTGCAAGTGCCTTTCAAATCATTGGAACTGCATCATTTCCATAACATTTTCATGAATATTTATTTACTCACCTTGCCTTTTTCAAAGAGGCCCTTTTCATCATCATTCTAATTTCAACAACTTTTAATGTATAATATAAATCCAGCTAGGTGATATACAGTATTCCTCTAGGAAGTAAAGGATTAATTCCCTCAATAAAAGAGAACAATTAATAACTCAGGAATGGAGGGATCCCAGGATAATGTTGAACAATCTACTCTGAGTGAGTCACTGGTCAACTTTTGGTGCCAGATTGGATTCTGCAAGATTAATTGATTTTTTAAATCTCCCTCTGCAAAAATCTTCTATATTTATCATCAGGTTCTTCCAATTTCTATGTGTAATGACCATTGCTCCCCTGGATATTGGAAGAAGGAGGCTGAAGGAAAACAATTCTGCTGCTATGACTGTGTTCCATGTCCAGAAGGGAAGATTTCAGATCAAAAGGGTAGGTTAGACATTCCAGCAAGTTCTCATTAGATACATCTAAACCAATTGTAATGTACTAGTTTAACATAACAAATAGTATTGTGAGTAATTCAAGGTGAATATTCATTTTTATACCTGTGAATAAGAATCTATCATTCTGAATTCAAGTTTTTCCATAAGAGCTAAGCTCTTATATCCACCCTTACGTATTTCCTCTCCAAGTTTTGGAAAAATGGGAAAAGTCAAATGGTCTAAATTTTAATAAATTTGAAACTGCCAGAGAGAACTGTATTTCCTAGAATAATTGCCCTTCCTATCGTGCTTCTTTAATGGTGGTCCCAGCTGATACAATGATGGAAAAACTGCACTTCCATAGAAACATGATCCAATATGGTAACCAATAGAAAAACTTGAGAGGGATAATGTTTGGCACTCATAAAGAATATTATTTTCAAAAATATGGAATGTATGAAAACATGCCTTGACTTTTCTTTTAGATATGGATGACTGTTTTCAATGTTCAGAAGATCATTATCCAAATAAAGAAAAGAAAGGATGTATCTTGAAACCAGTGCTATTTTTAAACTTTGAAGAAACCTTAGGAATTGGTTTAGCCTCAGCAGCTCTTTGTTTCTTCTTCTTGACATCTTGTGTACTTGGAACTTTTATTAAGCACAGGGATACTCCCATTGTCAAAGCCAACAACCGGTCCCTGACTTACACCCTACTTGTCTCTCTTCAGCTCTGCTTTCTCTCCTCTTTGTTGTTCCTCAGCCAACCTGGCAAAGTGATCTGCCTTCTCCGGCAACCTACTTTTGGAATCACCTTCTCAGTGGCCATTTCTAGTGTTCTCGCCAAAACCATCACTGTGGTTGTGGCTTTCATGGCCACTAAACCAGGATCTCAGATGAGGAAATGGGTGGGGAAAAGATTGGCTGTCTCTATTGTCCTCTCATTCTCTCTCCTACAAGTGTTTCTTTGTATTCTTTGGTTGTCAACATGTCCCCCATTCCCTGAGATGGACATGCAGTCAGAGTTCCAAGAAATGGTTTTACAGTGCAATGAGGGGTCAACTTTCTTCTTCTACTGTGTCTTGGGCTACATGGGTATCTTGGCCATCACCAGCTTTATTGTGGCTTTCCTTGCCCGTAAATTACCTGACAGCTTTAATGAAGCCAAGTTCATCACCTTCAGCATGTTGGCCTTTTGCAGTGTGTGGATCTCCTTCTTTCCATCCTACTTGAGCACAAAAGGAAAAGCCATGGTAGCCGTGGAGGTCTTCTCCATCTTGTCCTCCAGTGCTGCATTACTGGGATGCATATTCCTGCCAAAGTGCTACATCGTTGTTTTGAGACCTGACCTCAACCACAGGGAGCAACTCATAAAGAGGAATTAGCACATCATGTGTTCTTTCTGGCCATGGGAAATGATTAACAAAAAAGAGTAGAATATCTGCTATTATTATATTTAATATTATTACATAATATTATCATTATTTTTATTTTAGACATCCTTATTTCTATCAAACAAGATTTTATGAAGGATTGGGATTATTATTTAAATTCATTATTTCCTATTCCAAATGAAGTGCTCATTTGCTACATTTTCAGACATTCTACAAGTTTATTTAACCTAACCCTTTTTTCCTCTGCATACATCGAGCAAACAAGAGTTTGAGCATCTAGCTCTTAGAAGATTTGCGATGTTTACTTTAAGGATGCCTAAAAGTTTGCAGCTTCCAGTTCATGGTTTTAATAGCTTCATTTCTTAAACCACTGTATAAATATGGGAAAAAGCTAATGAATATTTTGTAGACATGTATTTAGCACATTCTCATAGGGTATCCATTTTTGATTGTTTGGTCTTCTTTGAAATGTAAAAGATAGAAAAAAATTTTTTGTAAAGTTTTTATTTTTTACAACAAACATACAGACAAAACATAAAAACATAAAACCATCTTTCAATTATATACATACAGTGTGTTAGTTGGTTACAATCTTTTGTGCTATCCTTTTTTTTTTACCATTACTCACAAGTTGTATAAATTCTCACCTTGTCAATCTAACATGTGCTTATGTAGTATCAATTATTAATCATTCATTTGACTAAACTATTTTTCCATCATTGTATACGAGATATTCTAAATTTCATTATGGTTTAATCTTATACATTCATCCAATGGTTATATATTTTATATTATATTCTATATCAATCTATTAACTTTTATTGTTGAGCTTCCTAATCTATTTCTTTACCATGTCTTTTTATCTAACCATTGATAAAATAAATCTCATATCATATAAAATTGTTTATCTTTTTGTTCTCTAATTTCAAATGTCAATTTACTCATTTCGGCACAGTCCATGATTTTCTTAATAATTTCCTCCTGCATAGGTATTTTTTCATTTTTCCAGTTCTTAGCAAATACTATTCTAGCCACTGTTAAAACATTTATAATCAAATATTTCAATTCTTTGCTGTATATTTCTGGTATAATTCCCAATAAAAATATCTCAGGTGTAAAGTCTATGTGTTGTTTGATCATTTTTTCCAACCATGTGTGGATTATAGTCCAATATCTTTTTGCATCCAAGCATGTCCACCACATATGGTAATATGAACCAGGTATCTGATGACATTTCCAACATTTATCCGATTTATTCTTGAACATTCTCGCAATTCTCATCGGGGGTAAATGTCACCTGTAAAACATCTTATACAAATTTTCTTTATATGTAGTTGACGTTGTCATTTTATAATTTTGAGACCACAATTTTTGCCATTTATCTAAGTCAATCCCATATCCAAAATTTTCCCCTATGCAATCATTGTTTCTTTTACTTGTTCTTCCTCTAATTTAAACTCCAGCAAATGTCCGTAAAGTTTTTTAATTACTTTTTCATCAGTACCTGTCAAAATTTTATCTAAATCGGTCAACTTATCATAGATACCTCCTGTTTTAACATCTTTATCAAATCTAGATTGTATATGCAAATTTGAAAACCAATTCATTTTTACACCTTGTTCTTCCAATGTTTGCATAGATTTAAGTTCACCCTTTTCATTCAATATCTCACCATATCTAACTGTTTGTTCCTTTTTATATATTATTGGATAGGAAAAAGCTTCAATAGTAGATAATCATAGTGGATTTTTTAAATAATATTGCTTTTTTATCTTCTCCCAGTTTAAAAACAATGCTTCTCGAATATAATGTCTTCTGAAATACCCCTGGGTTTTAGTTCCCTTATACCAGAGGAAGGCATGCCACCATAGCAGCAAGTCATGTCCTTCTAAATTCAAAAGTCTAGTATTCCTTAGTGATATCCAGTCCTTTACCCACATCAAACTCATCGCCTGGTAATATAATTCCCAATTGGGCAAAGCAAATCCTCCTCTTATTCTTGCATCTTGTAACAGTTTAAGTTTTATTCTCGCTTTCTTCCCTTGCCAAATATATTTTAGCACTATTTTGTTTAGATCTTCAAAAAAATTCTTTTCCTAGTCTGATTCGAATTGTCTGGAATAAATATAAGATTCTAGGCAATACATTCATCTTAATTGTAGATATTCTCCCAATCAATGATAACTCTAAATTTTCCCATTTTATCAGGTCTGTCGCAATGTGTTGTTTGAGTTTAAGATCATTGTCCTCCTTAAGTGTGCTACATCTTGGTGTTATGTGTATCCCTAAATACTTAACCTTATTTGTGACCTGGGTCCTCAAAACTTCCTCCAATTCTTTCTTCTGTCTTGCTAACATATTCTTTGTTAAAATCTTTGTTTTATCTTTATTTTCAAACCTGCTACTTTCCCACACTCTTTTATCTTTTCTGTCAGTTTAGGTGCTGACTCCAATGGATCCTCTAATATGAATACCAGATCATCGGCAAAAGCCTGCAATGTATACTCTTCTTTTTTAATTTTCATTCCTTTTATTTCTTTTTCTTCTCTGATGTTCCTATTCAGCACTTCCAGTGTTAACACAAACAACAGAGGCGACAGTGGACAGCCTTGTCTAGTCCCTTTTCTTATATCTATAAAGTCTGTTAACTCTCCGTTTATCATAACCTTTGCAGTTTGTTTACAATATATAGTTTCTATGGCTTGAGTAAATTTTTTACCAAAGCCCATTTGGTCCAATTGTAGCAGCATAAAACGCCAATTCACATTATCAAAAGCTTTTTGTGCATCTAAAAACATCAAAGCCATTTGCTTTTCGGGATGTGCCTCAAAGTATTCCAGTGTGTCTAAAATTATTCTCATATTGTCTTTAATTTGTCTCTTCAGCAGAAATCCATTTTGATCAGAATGAATAAAATTATTTAAGTATCTTTCTGCCAGAATTGAAGCAAAAATTTTATAATCTGAGTTTAATAGGGATATAGGTCTGTAATTTTTAACTTGCTGTGGGTCTGTGTCCTCCTTCAGTACAAGTGTAATATATGCTTTTGACCATGTTTTGGGTATTCTCTTGCTTGTCATAACTTCATTCATAACTTCTAATAAGTGAAGATTCAATGTTTCCTGAAATGTCTTACAAAATTCCACTGGCAAACCATCCAGACCTGGTGTTTTCCCAATATTTTGCTTCTTTAAAGCTTCTGTTAATTCCATCATCGTTATGTTACTTTCTAACATTATTTCAATATCTTTGGGTATCTGGGGCAGATTTGCTTCCTGTAGATATTGTTGAATTCTTTCTTCCTGAACATTCTCTTGATGGTACAATTTTCCATAATAATCTTGAATAATTTTTTTCTTCTCCACATTTCCATAGCATACATGTCCTTGTTTGTTTATCAATTGATGTATCCTTCTCGAATCTCTTTCCTTTCTCAATTTATATGCTAGCCATCTGCCTGGTTTATTTGCATCTTCAAAATAGTTCTGCTTAGCATTTTTAATGTTTTGTGGTATTTCCTCTTTTTCCATTAGCCCCATTTTATGTTTAGTTATGTCCATTTTAATTTTAATGTTCTTTTTTTGTGGAAATTTCTGTAGTTCTTTTTCCAACCTCTTGTCATCATCTTCCAATATTTTAAAGATTTTTTTCTGTTTTATATTTCTTTTATTTGTATAATCCATTATCAAGCCTCTTGTATAAGCCTTCATCGTGTCCCAGAGGTTCTGTAATGATGTATCCTCTTTTGTATTTTCTTTAAAGAAAAAAGTCAATTCTCTCTCAATTTTCTGTTTAAAGTCTTTTTCCTTTAATATCATATTATTTAAAGTCCATCTAGATCTCCTTTTTTGTCCTTTCCATACAAGTGTTATTGGATTGTGATCTGCCCAGGTACTTGCTTTTATTTCTATGTCTTGTGTGTTAGAGATCAATTCTGTTGACATCCATATCATATCTATTCTGGACCATGATGCATGTCTGTTTGAATAAAAAGTATATTGTTTATTTTCCGCATTTCTCTCTCTCCATGCATCTTTTAGGTTTATCTCATCTACCATTCGAAAGAAGGATTTTGGCAATGTCTTTCTAGCTCTCTTTGCTGTTTTTGTGTTTTATAATCCAATTTGTCATTTATTATTCCATTAAATCTCCCATCAGACAAATATTAGCATAGTCCAGTACAATTATTTTCTTATGTAATTTCCTGTAAAAATCTTCTTGATTATCATTTGGAGCATAGATTGTTATTCAAAGTATCTTTAGATTATTGTCCATTATCTCCACCATCAAAATCCTTCCATCATCATCTGTATATATTTCTTTCGCAGGGATTGTGTTTCTAATGTATAACACCACTCCTCTCTTTTTACACTGTGTCAACGCTGTAAATAATTTCCCTAATTTTTGTTGTTTCAATATATGGTCATGTTGTTTTTTTAATATGTACTTCTTGTAGGCAGATTATATCAAATTTTAATTTCCCAACTTATGAAATATTTTCCTTCTTTTAGTAGCTGAATTAAGTCCATTTATATTAATTGTAATCGGTTTTCTCTCATCCATTTTTGACTTTATAAGAAGGATTTGTTGCTCTAGTAGATCTTGGTTCTCATTGCTCTCTGGGTACACCACCTATGGCCCCTTCTTCTTTTTTAATTACTGCTATACATTCCTCTTGGAATTCAATTAATGACTCTTCTTTTCTTGTATCTTCCTCCTTTCCTCTGAAGTATTCCAGATAGAATAACTCAGCTTTTTCAACTCTATCAATTCTGTGTCTTTGTTCCTGCCAGGTAAACATAGGCCTTCTGGTATCAGCCATCTGTAATTTATTCCTCTCTTAAGTAACTCTTTAGTCAAAAATAAAGATTCTCTTCTTATCTCTCTCACTCTTCTCGGTACCTGTTTCAGTACCACTATTTCTTTACCTTTGTACTTTAGTGTTTTCTCTCTTGCTGCCTGCAGTATTTGTGATTTAATTATTTTCTTAGTAAATCTGATATGAACTTCTCTTGGCAGTCTATTTCTCATCGCATATCTTGTGTAGACACGAAAAACCTCCTCCATTCCATCCATAATCTCTTTAGTTATCTCTAATGCTTCTGCCAAGATTTCTGTCATCATTTCAGCAAGGTTTTCACCCTTCTTCTATATTTTGAAATCTAAGATAGAATTCTGATGTATCAATTTCCCATCCCAGTGATCCCAGTGATCTGCTTTTGTCTCTTTCAACTTCACTCAGTCGGGTATCATATCTCCAATCTTCTTATCTCTTTGTACATCTTGTTCTTCAATTTTCTTAATTCTGTCCTCATATTGCATCATCATCTGTTGAATATTTTCAATTTTCTCATCTATCTTTTCAGTTCTTTGCTCAATATTCTCCATTCTCTTTTCAATGTTTTCCGTTCTCTTTTCAATATTATCTGTTTTTGCTTGTATCTTTTGAATTCCTTGCATAATCATCTGCAATGTCACTTCTTTCTCCTTCTCTTGTTGCAACATCATCTGTATTGATCTTTGTCCTCTAGATGGTGAGAAGGAAGAAGTCAGGATTGAAGAAGCTGAGGGTGGTATCTTTCTACTCATCTTAGAATATTTAATAGGAAAAATGGGAAGAAAAAGCAAGAGCAGACAACTGCCACTCCAATAAAAAGTAAAAGCATTAAAGTACACAATTTTTTTTGAAGAACTTAATAAAATAACTGTTAAATTTATTTGGCAAGGGAAAAAACCTAGAATAAATTTAAAGGCAATGCTGGATATGAAGAGCAGGGGAGGGCTGGCACTTCCAAATTGGGAGTTATATTGCTGCCTCTTTAGTATGGTTGAAGGAATGGGTGAATCAATAAAAAGTAAAAGCAAAAAATAAAAATAAAAAAGGAAAGGGAAAAAATCTTCAGACCCTTGAGCACCTTAATCCAATTGGTTCCAATTGTCTAGAAAGAAAAAGAGAAAAAGAAAAAAAAATGTAAAATGGAGAAAGGATAAAAAAAAATTTAAAAAAAAATAAAAAAAATTAAAAAGACAGAAATCTGTATTTTCCCCTTGCTAAAAAAGTAGAGCAAAAGGAGGAGGGAGGAGGAAAGAAAGTAATCTTATTCCTGCATCAAAAGAGTCAAGTCCAAATATAAAAATCCAACTGGAGGGCGGGGTAAAAAAAAGGGAAGGAGAAAATACAATTCTGTCAAATGCAAATAGAAAATGGTGGGATTTCTGATTAGGTGTATTGTCAGATATAAACTTTGGATGAATCATTGAATGAACCATTGAAAAACAAACTTCCATATGGACAGGAGGCACAAATATTTTCACTATGACAAATGCCCGAAGATGTTTTTTCCTCTTACTCTTTTTGTAAAAAAAAAGTTTTTCTCGCTCCCCCCCCAATACTTTCTTCCCCTCCCCCCCTTCCTTCCACCCACCTCCTCCCCCCCTCCCCGTTCATAGTTTTATCATTGACTAAACAATTTTTT
Organism: Notechis scutatus; assembly: GCF_049901735.1. Taxonomy (NCBI): domain Eukaryota; kingdom Metazoa; phylum Chordata; class Lepidosauria; order Squamata; family Elapidae; genus Notechis; species Notechis scutatus. Next base: position 115,435,220 of record NC_142025.1, read on the forward strand.
AAATAATTTTAAAAAAACCTACTAAAAAAAAACATTAAAATTCTCCCCCTGAAATTCTTTCCCTTCCTTTTATGTTCTAATCTTAACCAGGGTCTCCCAAAATTGCTTCTGTGACTAATAGTTCTTTGTGAATAAATTCCTGTTTTTTTTAATATAAACTTACTCTTGCTTCCTTGCCTTTCAAACTTATCTGATTGTGGGAAAATAAATCATTTCATTGTGTTAATGAAATGATTTATTACTCATGAAATGTGTGAAATTATGCAAGAATTCTTTTGGAGAACATTTAGTGAATATAATTATCTAGTCTGTGCAGTCACTCCTCACATAATTGACATATTTTAAAAGAGTGATACTTGATGGCTGTATTCTATTTTATGCCAAACTGATCAAAATAAATGTCATAGCTTGAAAAAAAATCACAACTTATTCTATACATATTTGTTGCAAATCATGTAAGTGTTATATATGGTTCTCTTTGGGAGAACATCTTGAGAGTGTAAGATAACAAAAATTATCCAGGCTATGCAGTCATTCCACGCATAACTTACATATATTAAAAGAGTGATACCTGCTGGTTGAATTCTAAATAAATGTGATAGTTTTGGGGGGGAAACATTAACTTTGTTCTATACTTATTTGCTGCAAATCAGGGAAAGACTTACATAGTTGAAAACTATACAAATTATTAGTGTTTTAACAAGATCCTCATCTTCTCAGTTACAAAAGAGACAGAAATGGTTATTACTCATATATTAATGCTTTCACCATAAAAGAATTGTCAACTTATTTTGTTCAATGGGGGTGTTTAAACTATTTGCAGTGTAATAACCAAATTCTACCAGCATGCCCTCGCTTTGGCCTTTGCTGTGAAGGAGATCAATGAGGACTCCCAGATCTTACCTAACATCACTCTCGGGTTCCACATCTGTGACAGTTACTACAACCCAAGGATGACCTATCGCACCATTCTGGACCTGCTTTTCAAATCCCAGGAATTTCTCCGAAACTACAAATGTGATAGCCAGAAGAATATCATGGCTATCATTGGGGGACTAGGTCCTGATACATCATCCTTTATGGCAGAAAGTGTACATATCTACAAAATTCCACAGGTAGATTGTGGTGGAGTGAGAGAGAAAATTCTTTTGCAATTAATAGTAGATACTAGTTGTTTACCATGCCTTTCTGCAGGAGTTCAATTAAATACACTTTTATCACCCCTCTTCTGCTTTTCCCACAATTCAATAGACTGGATCAAGGTAATCTAACGAAATCAAAATATTTTATTACAATCATACATGTATTTTGAGAGCTGACCAGCAATAGGTCACACTCTTCATACTACAATATGCCTGGTGTATGATAAAAGTAGTTTAGTGTAAAACTCAACTGTTTTTCTTAGCAATTGTTGAAGGATTTGTGTGATAAGGTCAGTTAGTATTTTGCCATGCCTTCTATGCAGATTTCAATTTTGCTCTCTTTTCTCTTCCTTCTGCAATTATTCCCACAACTCAATATGTTGGCTCAAAATAATCAGTCAAGAAAATCAAAATCTTTTATTACAATCATAAATTAGAAAATTTAAATCACAGTACAAAATTAATCTCATTTGAGAAGGTAACCTGATGTTTTGGATTGACTACTATTTGTGGTGAAATCTGGAGCTGTGTGAAGAGGAGGATAGAAAAGGCTGGCTAGCACATAGAACATAGAATAATAGATTTGGAAGTGATCTTGGAGGTCACCTAGTCTAACCTCCTCTTTGAACAGAAGACTCTATACCATTTCAGATAAATCACTATCCAATCTCTTTTTGAAATCCTCCAGTGATGGAGCACCCACAACTTCTGAAGGCAAGTTGTTCCATTGGTTAATTGTTTTCACAGTTAGGAAATTTCTCCTTAGTTCTAGGTTGCTTCTCTGTTAGTTGCAATCCAGTGTTTCATGTTTTGCCTCTTGGTGCTTTGGAAAATAGTTTGATACCCTTGTCCTTGTAAGAGCCCCTCAAATATTGGAACACTGCTATTATATCTCATGGTTTTAAGAATGATCTCCTTTCAGCCACTTCTTTCCCATCCCCAACTCAAAGCTATCAGCATTTTCACTTCTGCCCACAACTCAACTCCATATTCCACTAAGCTACCCAACAATAGGTGACAACTCCCCTTGGTAGTCTTGGTTGGATCTGATAACTGAATTTAAAAGTCAATTGATTTGCCTGGAAATTGTTGAAAAAGGTGTAGAAGAGATCGCAGTAGAAAAGATGTAGAAGAGATCTTGAGGCTGACAATGGGGCTATTTGGTACTTTTGGAGATCTCTATAATAATTGTAGTAAATGAAGACATGATTAACCCTTGTTATTCCTCCAGAATCTCATGGACATAGTCTTCCATGTGTAAGTATTTTTTTATCTGCTACAAATAAGGGAAGAAGGTAATCCAGTAAGTCTAGCTCTTAAAAATCCTTTCCTTCAGCTGAGAAAAGATCACAAGCTCAGATTTTTAGCAAGTTTCCAGAAGTTCTAAAGGGATGAACATACTGTAACTCTGGATTTGGAAACTTAATATGGTTGTAATGTAAGTAAATTTCAGATGAGAAAATATTTCATCAAGGAATTTTAGTTGCTCCTCTTTTTCATCAAATGTCATAATCTACAAACAATTGGACAAATGTTCAGTGTAGGGAGAGTTTCATTAAGTTTCTAACCGGCAGTCTTCTTCATACTTTCCCCATGATTTTCATGAATAACAAGTTTCTCTTTTTCGTTTGTTTAGTTGACTTATGGTTCCTTTGCCCAAGAAGACTTTTCAATTACTGAGTTATTTCACATTTATTGCATGGTCCCAAAAGAGGATCATCAGTACCCTGGACTTATACAACTTCTCCTCCATTTTGGATGGATGTGGCTAGGAGTCTTTGTTTTTGAAAATAAGGAAGAACATTTTTTGCAGAAAGTGCAGCCATTGCTTTCACAGAACGGGGTCTGCTTAGCTTTTACACAAAAGATTCCACAATATCTTGACTTGGAAGACTTGCCCGAATTGTCTAATTCAATCTCAACTATTACTGATAAACTGAAAGATCAAAAAGCGAATGTTTTTGTTGTCCATGGGGAATCCATCACAATAGTGTGGCTAAGAACTATCATGTTTCTACGTGATCCTGAAAATAAAGAGAGTGCATTATTTAGAAAGGTTTGGATCCTGATGAATCCAATTGATTTCATCCTGATGGGATTTCAAAGGAGTTGGGATCTCCAGGTGTTCCATGGGGCTCTTTCCTTTGCTGTGCATTCAAGAGACATTCAAAGCTTCAAAGAATTTATTCAAGTCATCAAACCTTCAACCCACAAAAGTGGATTTCTTCAAGAAGTTTGGCAACAATTGTTTAATTGTCTGTTTTCAAAGGCAGACTTGGTCAATGAAACTTGTAGTGGGGAAGAGAATTTGGAGAACCTGCCTGCCCCTCTGTTTGAATTTCAGATGACTGGCCAAAGCTACAGTATTTACAATGCTGTTTATGCAGTGGCACATTCTTTGCATGAGGCAGTGAGATCAAAATCCCAACCAAGAGAGATTCAAAGGGTTGAATGCCCAAATATGCTGCCTTGGCAGGTAATCTTTCCATGCCATACCTATCTTGTATGTCAGTGATTATCCACAATCATCCACAGTCTAATATAGCTTATTTACCTGGTCTATGGTCACAAATCAATAGAAAGATCGAGGCAAGAAAGCTGTTAGTTTTATAAAATAAAAGGATGAACATAAACCACAAATTTCCTAATTTCCATATAATCAATGGGATTTACTGTATGCATCAATTTTCATTGTATAAATAACTTTTCACCTTCACATAGAATTGGCCTGCCTTGTGAATTTATCCAACTGGGTTCCAAGAAGAATTCAATTGCACTGTGTCTGAAGGCAGTCTTCCTTCTTCTTTTTTTGCTTTTGAATAATGATTCTCATCAGAGCTATGGTGGTGCAATGGTTATAAAGCAGTACTACAGTCTACTTATGTTGACTGCCAGTTGCCAGCCATTTGGCAGTTTGATTCCTACTGGCTTGGCTCAAGGTTGACTCAGTCTTCCATCCTTCTTGAGGTTGGTAAAATGAGGAGCCAGATGTGTGCAATATGCTGACTCTCTAAACTGCTTAGAAAGCACTGTGAAGCAATATATGTTTAAGTATCCCAAATAGAGCTTTTTCGAAAGGCAACTGGACTTTCTATTTATTTTTTGAAGATGTTTTGCTTCCCATCCAAGAACTTCTTCAGCTCTGACTGGATGGTGGGGAATGGAAGGAATTATACTATTTGCAGACAGCTGGTCATTTCTATTTTTCTAATGACTAGTTAAGGTCACCTGGAGGTTTATCTGAGTCATGAAGGTCACCTGGTGCAACTGGGTATGGAGCAGTGATGGGATTCAAATTTTTTTACTACTAGCTCTGTGGGCGTGGCCTGGTGGGCATGGCAGGGGAAGGAGACTGTAAATCTCCAGTCAGAGGTGGTATTTGCCTGTTCTACTCAAATTTTCCACTACCAGTTCTCCAGAACTGATCAGAACCTGCTGAATACCACCTCTGGTGTAGAGCCTTATTGTAACTGTTGAAAGGACTATGTTGTAAACTGGAGATAGATGATGTTGTGTTCAATTTTGACCTAGATAGCCTCTTTAACCCCTCTTTTAAACAAGTGGCCCTCTCTGTCCAAAATGTAGACTTTGCTGTCTTTATTTATTTTTATTGTATTTTATTTGGTTTGTCAATTGCTTACAAGATAATAGGTATAAGTAAAAACATAGTTATGAATACATGGATACATATAAGAAAACTAAAAGAAACAATAGAACAGGGACGGTAGGCACGTTGGTGCGCTTATGCATGCTCCCTACAGACCTCTTAGGAAAGGTGTGAGGTCAATAGTAGAAAGTCTAAGGGTTTGGGGAAGAAACCACAGAGTCAGGTAGAGTATTCCAGACATTGAGTTTGGTGCGATTAACCTTGAGCTTGTATCTATTGTTTGCTCTTGTATTGTTATGGTTGAAGCCTTCAAAAGAATGGTCTGTGTCTTTTGAATGTTGATGGACTTCTGAATCTAGTCCTGATGGGTTTGTTCTCTTATGTTATGCCATGTGCTTATGAAGTGGTTGTTTTCTTCCCTCAATGGACACATCTGCACATGGCTCACTGCATTGTACTGGATATACCATGTTGCTAAATTTATGTCAGGATGCTTTATCCTTCGGATGACAAGCTTCTGCCTTAGTGTTTACTTGGGTTTGAAGTGCACACTTCAAACTTTGGAGATATTATTTTGGCTGAAGATCTTCCTGAGCTTTTCTGATATGCTTGCAATGTATGGAATGACAATGTTGCTTCATTGTCTGTTATGGAGGCACTGCTGTAGGGTCTTTTGAGATTTTTTGTTTAATTTTTATTGATTTTTAAAACAAACATGAACAAACAAAACATAAAAACATCAAGCCAAGTTCCATATATATACATACAGTGTGCCAGTTGGTTTACAAATTGTTTTGTGCTTCCATTTCATAGTCTTCAATTACAATTACATTGTATATACTCTCGTACTTTCAATTAAACATTAAATACATTAATATCATTATTAATCAATCATTTGACTATACTTTTATTCATTCATGTTTTATGAAATAATCATATTTTACTTAATTTTAATATTTTACTTAATAAGAAAAAGCTTCAATAGTCGATAGCCAGACTGGAATTTTCAAATAACATTGCCTTTTAGTCTTATCCCAGTTTAACCACAGAGACTCCTGTATATAATGTCTTCGAAAGTACCCCTGTGTTTTAGTTTCTTTATACCATAAAAAAGCATGCCATCCCAACAACAGATCATGTCCTTCTAGTGTCAAATATCTAGCATTTCTGAATGTTATCCATTCCTTAACCCACATCAAATTTGTAGCTTGGTAGTACAACTACCAATTAGGCAAACCAAATCCTCCTCTTATTCTAGCATCTTGCAAAAGTTTTAATTTTATTCTCGCTTTCTTACCTTGCCATATGTATTTCAACACAATTTTATTTAAATCTTCAAAGTAATCTTTTCCAAGCCTAATTGGAATTGTTTGGAACAAATATAAAATTCTGCGTAATATATTCATCTTGATTGTTGATATTCTCTATTAATGACAGTTGTAAATTTTCCCATTTCGCCAGATCTAGCGCTATCTGCTGCTTAAGTTTGATATAATTATTCTCTTTTAGTGTACTGTATCTTGCCGTCAAATGTATCCCCAAGTACTTGATCTTATTCGTGACCTGGATTTTCAATAGATCTGCCAGTTCTTCCTTTTGTCTTGATAACATATTCTTTGTCAAGATTTTTGTCTTAT
>NC_142025.1:115625380-115659797 GCF_049901735.1 Notechis scutatus
TGTACATAGTTATCATCTCTCTTAAGTTTCCTCTTCTTCAAAGAGAAAATCCCATGTTCCTTCATCCTGTCCTCATATGGCATGTCCTCAAATCTTTCTCTCATTTTTATTGCTTCCGTCTCTAACTTTTCAATATTCCTCTGGATGGCAGCATTCCAGCATTCCAATCAAAAACTCTGACACAGACATATCTCAAAGGTTCCTTTATTTGGATAGTGTTATGTCTGGAAGGATGGGTCCAAGAATGGAGACAAGACTCAGAAAGTAACTGCAGCTCTTTATTAGTGACTTCCAACCTGAGCGAAATATCCTAGCCACAGCAGCCCCTTTTATAGAGCTGGCTGCGGCTAAGTGGCCAATGACAGTGATTTGAGCTTGCCGCGCTTGGTTTGCCCAATCGCGGCAGCCCGTTTACTAGCCAATCGGATCAGTCTGGAGCGACCAATCACGACCCACTGTTAGTGGACCAATCCGCTTTGCAGGCTTTCAAGCCTGCTAGTCCGGAACACCCCTCCGTCTAAGGGGTGGGGTTATGTAGTCTCGCAGGTAGGTGGGTCTTCGCACCTGTCTACCTGACTTGCGCTGTTCGAAATGTCTTTGCTCGGTTTCGGGTTCCGACGGGCTGCTCGCCGGAATTGCCTGGAATGGTGAGCCGGTTCCGTAGCTGTGACTCCCTTCAGGTGACCTCGGGATGATTGACACGCCTCCTTCATTGCTACCGCTTGGGCTCTCAGGGTTCGCTGAACCTGTTCGGTTGCTGCTACTAGGTGAGACGATCAATTGCCAAGGCTCTTCATCAGCTGGTGAGTATTGTAGGCTTTGATGTGGTGATCGTGGGGTTAGTTCTTCTATGCCAGATGTTGGTTCAATTTCAGAACCCCCGGTTTCCCTTCCCCCTCTGGTTTCATGGTTGGGGTCACTGATGGGAGATGTGGTCAGCCTGGATCGCAGCTGGTCGATGTGGTGTTTCCACACTCTCCCATCTCTGGTTTCTAGCTGGTAGGAGCGGGGCCTGTAATTTGAGTTATTTTGGCAGGGAACCACAATGGGTCACCTGAAAAGTTCTTTGCAAATACAGGGTCTCCTACCTTAAAGGCGCGGTGTTTACTGCTGGAGCCCAGGGGTTTTTCAGGGTGTATGCAGGGTGTAGGCGGTCTAGAGGCGATCTGAGTTTTCTGGCCATCAGAAGTTCAGCTGGGCTTTTGTTGGTCGTACTGTTTGGTGTAATATGCTGGAGAAGGAGCATCCTGGTGACTTTATCGTGGATGTTGCCTTGTTCCATTTTTCATAGAGTTCTTTTCGTGAATTGAACCATTCGTTCAGCTCTCTACCATTCGCCGCCGGGTGAGCCGGTGATGTCAGTGCGTGTCGTATGCCACGGTCTGCTAAGTATTGTTCAAAGGCTAAGGCGGTAAATTGAGGGCCATTGTCGGATACCAGGACATCTGGTAACCCGTGCGTTCAAAAAGTCTGTTCAATTTCTTGGTGACTGCATCTGTGGTGGTAGTCTTCATTTTGTTAATCTCGAGCCAGTTAGAGTATGCGTCTACTGTTATTAGGAAAGTATGCCCCTTTGTAGGTCCCACAAAATCGATATGGATGCGTGACCAGGGACCCCTTGGCGTTTCCCATTCGGCTGGTGAGGCTTTCGGTGGGGCCGAGCAGGTTTCTTGGCACTTGCTACAGGTGGCGACCCAGGTTTCAATTTGTTTGTCCATACCTGGCCACCAGGCGTAGCTCCTTGCCAGCGCTTTCATGCGTACGATGCCGGGTGCCCATCGTACAGTAATTGTAGAACTTTTTTTGTAGTTTTGCTGGTATGACCACTCGGTCTCCCCACAACACGCACCCTTTTTGTGAGAAGAGTTCTGTTTGTCTGTTCTTGAAGGGTTTAAAGGTTTCGTTGGGTTCGATTTCTGGCCATCCCCTCTCCACCCAGCCAAGAACCCGTGCCAAGCATGAGTCTTTTTTGATTTCCAATGCGATGTCTTGAGCTGTTAGTGGAGGTGAGGGAAGTGTCTCAATTTGTAGTGTTGATAGTGTGGGAGCTGGGTCATCTTGGAGTTCTGGCAATGGAGAGCGGCTCAAAGCGTCTGCGTGGGGAATGGTTTTCCCCGGGCGATGCCTCAATTGGTAATCGTAGGTGGCTAGGAACTCTGACCATCGTGTCATTCTAGGGGATAGAATATGTGGAGTAGGTTTGTCACCTGCCAAGATGCCAAGTAATGGTTTATGATCTGTGATGATGGAAAATGATCTCCCATACACATACTCGTGGAACCTTTTGATTGCAGACATGATAGCGAGGGCTTCCTTGTCTAAGTGACTATAGTTCCTTTCTGTTTTTGACAAGGTTCTTGAAAAAATGCAATAGGCGCCTCTGTACCGTTTGGTAGGACATGGCTCAGGATGGCTCCTACTCCAAAAGGTGAGGCGTCACAAGTTACAGTTAATGGAAGTGTTTCATTATATTGGATGAGCACTGCATCTGAAGTTAAAAGGTCCTTTACTTGTTGAAAGGCGTGTTCCTCCCGTCGTCCCCAAATCCAGGAAGCCTTTTTATCTAGGAGTCTATGAAGGGGTTCAGCAACGGTCGCCTTCTGGGGTAGGAAAATGTTATAGAAGTTAATGAGTCCCAGGAAGGCTTGAAGGTCTGTTTTGTTTTGTGGTCTTGGGGCATTTTTGATGGCAGCCAATTTCTTTTCTCTAGGGTGAATTCCTTGTTTGTCAAGGAGGTAACCAAGAAATTCAACCCTTTCAGTGCATAACTGGCACTTCTCCTTCTTTACCTTGAGGCCAACATCTTGGAACTTTTGTAGGACTGTTCTCAGTCGTTTTTCTAACTGACTCCTTGTTGGTGCGGCTATTAACACATCGTCGAAGTAGGGCACGACCCCTTTAATGCCCTGCAACAACCTTTCCATCAGACTTTGGAAAATGCCTGGTGCTACGCTTACTCCAAACTGGAGTCTGTTACATTTGAACACGCCTCTGTGCGTAACTATGGTTTGGGCTTCGGCTGTTTCAGCATCTACTGGCAACTGTTGATAAGCTTGGGCCTGGTCAAGCTTTGCTAATATTTTGCCACCCCCAAGTGAGTGAAGGAGATGCTGGACCACGGGTACCGGATAGGCGCTCTGCTGTAACGTGTGGTTGAGGGTGGCCTTGTAATCCCCACAGATTCTCAAAGATCTGTCAGGTTTTATGGGGGTTACAATTGGGATCTCCCATCGGGCGTGATCAATGGGTTCTAGCACGCCTTGTGCAATTAGTTTGTCCAGTTGCTCGTCAATTTTTGGTTTGAGAGCAAAAGGAACTCGGCGTGGTTTTAGGCGAATGGGCGCGATATCAGGGCGGAGATTAAAAGAGATAGGGGACCCCTTGTACTTGCCTAGATTTTCAGTGAAGACTTCTTGGAAGTCCCAGACGAGGGCCGCTTCCCAGTCTTTGTCTACAGTCTGATTGATGCCTGCCATTTCAATTCCTAATGGCGCGAACCACTGTAGACCCAGTAGGCTGGGTCGGTCTCTGTCAACGATGGTGAGAGGTAGTATTGCGGCATGGTCCTTGAAGGAGACCTGGAAATGACTGGAACCAGCGACCGGAATCCGGTTGCCTTGGTAGTCCTTTAATATGAGTCTCTGAGTGCTGAGGTCCTGGCGGCGGATGTTGGGAATCAGCTGCTTCAGGGTTTTCCAGGAGACCATGGATAGGGAAGACCCGGAGTCCACTTCCATGATGCACGGTTGATTTTCAATGGAGACCTCTACACGGATTTTTCTGGTGTCTAAGGATGAAGCATGGCCGGTGGTGATAGTCTAATGTGCTTCTTCCCGTCTGGGTGCGCTAGTAAATTTCTGGGTTCTGTTGTACTGGCTCCACTGGTTGTTTGGGTGGTCCCGATTTGTGGTGGGGTTGCCATCTGATTGTTGGAGGCTGTTTTCTTTCCGTTTGGGACTGGATCCTCTTTTGTTTCGGCATACTTTAGCAATATGCCCTCTTCTCTCACAAAAACGTCAGATGGCGTCTAGGAATCTGCATTCGGATCGTGGGTGGTTTCCACCACATCCGGCACATTGGAAATTCAATTTCCGACCCCGCCGGTCTCATTTTTCGCGCTCTGACCTGAGTCTGTGGACTTCTTCCTCTTCACTATCTGATGAGGATTCGATGTCTTTTTTTTTTAAAAAAACAAGTTTTATTAAAAATTTCAACAACAAACAAATCATTACATATTTAAATCTTTTCCTGTCTTTCTACAAAAATTTCCCCAATATTCTCATAAAACACAAACAAACACAAACAAACATAAAAAAATCTTTTAGTAAAGTACCTTGGCCCCAGTTATCTCTCTTTGCATGGGCAGCGCATATCACTCTTCACAATTCTATCTTATTTAATCCATCTTAATTAAATCATTAAATTTATATCTTTTGCCCATTCATTATCCCTCTATCTCTTCTTATAATAAAAAGAATTTCTCCTGAAATCACTAATCAGAATATGATGCCTTTCTATCCTCCCCCTAAGTTAGTAAAATTAACATTCAACATAACAAATACCCAATTCGGTTCTGCTTGGTACATTCTATCCACCAAAAATGTTTAAATACATTGTATCCTCCTTTCCTTCAATATTTTATTACATTTTAAAAATCAATCATTATTAAAAACGTCAACATTTTAATTTCTTATTAAATCTTAAACCATTCTAATTTACTATTTCAAATATATATGTTACAATACCATCTTCTGTACCTAGCAGAATCTTTCTTACAGAAGTTTATATTTCATCCTTTGTCCCTAAAAAAATTCCTCTTCTCCCATCCAATTTTAAAACTTTGAGGCTTTTCTCCGCCTTTCCCCTTTCTTTCTTCCCCCACCAAATCTTCCTACCCCCTTCTTCTTCTAACCTCTGCCTTGCTGGGATCCCTTCTCTGTTGTGTTCCCTTTTTCTCTTGTTTGCTATCATTATATTTACTTTGCATCATATTTTTCTCTTTCTCAAATGTTTTTAGATCTTAAATCCTTCATTTTCGTTGCTCTCTTCCTTCCTTCTTCCTTAGATAAGTTTTGGGATTCAATAAAGATGGCGTCTTCGTCTTTTCCTTGTTGTTGTTCTTCTGGAACAACTTCTGTTTCCATCTGTTCCATTGTCTGTTGGTAATTGACCAGCGCCATTTCTAGAAATAGAAAAGCTTTTTCCATACCATCTTTGCAGGCTGCTTTTGTTTGCTCATATTCATCCCTCAGGTCTTCAAAAGGGAAAGCCATTATAAAATAAATCTTTTCTTTTCTTTATTCCTCTTTCTTCTTACACCAACCAAATATTCCGAGAGAAAGGTAAAACAATCCCAAAATCCACAATCCTCAATAAATCCAAGCAAGCCAAAATTCCCCCTTCCTCTTCCAGGGGTGGTATCAAACAAATAAAAAAAGAGTTCAAATCTATATTTTAAAGCCTTATTAAAATTATATTTCTGTCCTCAAATCTTCAAGGCATCTCCTCCAACAAGATCCAAATTTATATATTTTCTTTATCCTCTCCTTCCGGCTTAATTCCGTCGGGAGGAGAGTAAACTTTCCTTTCAGCACCTCAAAATAGCCGCTTTTTTTTCTCTTGTGGAAAAAATCATCAAAAAACCATCTTTTCCAGGAATTAAATTAGATAAATCTCAAAGCCCTGGGTCGACCAAGAAGAACTTTCACTTTCAATAACTTTCTTCTTCCTCCTGCGCATACTTGCCCGGCTGCCGACTTCTTTGTGGCGGCCATTACGGACCCGCCGCTGCACGTCCTGGTAAAAGGGGTTCTGCCGGCCAGGGAGGGGGTCTGCAACACCCCAGACCCTTCCTCCGGATCCCCTTACCTTCAGCTACCCTGCAGGGCAGCCTTGCTCCGCACCCGTCCGGGTCGGAGCCCCAAAACGGCTAGCGCGGCAGGGATCGCGCAGCTTCGCGAATCCCTACCGCTCGCGAAGCTGACAAACCGGAAACTCCCCAGGATTCGATGTCTTCATGATGGGTGGCTGACGTGTATTTCTCTGATGGCGTTGCCATATCATTGGTGGGTTGGCGGCTGGCCCCATTTGTCCGGCGCATCCATGCTGCTGATTTATGGGTGGCTTCAGCTGCAGTGGCGTCTGCTATGGAATCTGCGAGGGAGATGTCTCCTTTGGCCATGATTTTGCTTTGGACAGTGGGGTCTCTTAGGCCAAGGACAACTCGATCCCTCATGGCTTCTTCGAGATTTGTGAAGCCACACAAACCGCCTAAATTCCTTAGGTCAGCTACAAAATCCCCGATGCTCTCACCTTCGCGTTGATCCCTTTGGTAAAATTAGTGTCTGCGGAAGAGAGTCGGTACTGCCGGGGCATAATGGTTGCGAAGGATGGGAGCAAGGGTATCCCAGTCCACTGATTTGACTTCAGCCGGTTTTGCAAGCGCTTTGGCCATTTTAAAAATGGCGGGTCCGCAATGCGTCAGGAAAACTGCTCGTTTTTTTGCTGGGAGTAGCATCATTTAGATTGTTGGAGTCTAGGAACATTTGAAACCTGTCCATGTATGAGTCCCAGTCTTTGCTGGCTGGATCCAACGGGGCGGGTGGTATAGCGCTGCTGGCCATTCTGCCGACATCTGCGTGCTGTCAGCCACGTGCTCTGTTGATCTTTGGTGAGTGTTCAGTCAGCTCTGCTGTCTCCGGATCCCACCTTCGTCGCCAGTGTTATGTCTGGAAGGATGGGTCCAAGAACGGAGACAAGACTCAGAAAGTAACTACAGCTCTTTATTAGTGACTTCTGATCTGAGCGAAATATCCTAGCCGCAGCAGCCCCCTTTATGGAGCTGGCTGTGGCTAAGCGGCCAATGACAGTGATTTGAGCTTGCCGCGCTTGGTTTGCCCAATCGCGGCAGCCCGTTTACTAGCCAATCGGATCAGTCTGGAGCGACCAATCATGACCCGCTGTTAGCAGACCAACCTGCTTTGCAGGCTTCAAGCCTGCTAGTCCGGAACAGATAGTAACTGGCACATCTATGGAATCCAGAATCTGAAAGTTTCAGGCTTCCTTGCAAAAATCAAAACTACAAATCCATCCCCCCTTAGCCATCACCACATCACATAGTCCAAACACTATCCAGCGTAAAGTAAGATTTCATTATGCGCCACACTCAGTGACCTTGAACCAACAAAATAATTTTATTTTGTCTATCTAGATATACTCAAATTATTTCCTCCCTCCCACTTTCTCAGGCTCAATTGTGGCAGCATGGGAGCATTGAATCTTAATATGGCTTCCAAAGCTGACACTGGAAAGGTGTTGCCCAAAATAATACACAATATTCCATACGAGGCCCCAGCAAGTAGAAAGGAATAATGACTTAATGTGTTTTTGATGCAACGCATTTTTAATGCATAACTGTGTTAGTGATTCTAACTGTGATTCTACTAGCTTACATCTTTAAATGTTGAGAGTATGGCACATGAGGACTGTTAGTTCCACCATTGTGCTAAAACTTGATGTTATTCAAAATAGTTTTCTGAATAAATGAATTCTCTGAAATTATCCATCAAATTAAGCCATTAGTGGTGGTTTTAATAAACCATGTTTAGTAAAAAGACAACAGGAGTCTCATAGCACCTTTTTACCTCACAGTTTTTATTAAAAACCACACACTCACTTTCTCAGTAGCACAGAATACCTAAATTGATATAGGATTTAAACTGGAGTGAAGCAGGGAGAAGGGAGGACTCAATAATTTAAAATCCCTTGTGTTTGTTGAATTCTTGTTTCATTTGTCTAATCTTAGACTAACTTGACTCTACAATGATTGGATACAATGATATGGTAAGCAGAAGCCATGGTGGTGCAGTAGTTAGAATGCAGTACTGCAGGCTAACTCTGCCCACTGTGAGGAGATTGATCCTGACAGGCTCAAGGTTGACTAGGCCTTTCATCCTTTTGAGGTTGGTAAAATGAGGACCCAAATTGTTGGGGGCAATATGTAAACTGCTTATGTTAGTGTTCCAAGTAATGTATCCATAGAAATCAGAACTCCAAGGCAGGTAAATTCCTCAAAGAACAGTTTTATTGGATACATCACATTGGCACAACTGGTGAAAGCCAACTCTAAAAGTTCTGGTGGCTTTCACCTAATTAAAAGTAAAAGTTTCCTCTCCCCCCAGATTACTGATTACACTGTCCAATCCAGTTGCTGGCCAGTTGCTTGGTTACTTCCCCCTCCTCTGGCCAACTACCTGTGAGAATGTCCTTGGTTCCCATTGGAAAATTTTTATTGCTTTGGCTACAAAACCCCATCTAACTATTTCCCCATTTCCTCTGTTGTGTGGCAACCCTGAAACCTCCAAGATGGCCCAAGCCAGGTTCACCTCAGGGTTGACAACTTAGAGAATTCTGTGATGTATTATAAAGAGGTGTATAAGTGCTAAGTGCTATTGCTACTGCTATTGCTCTTCATTTCAAAATATAGCTACCCATACAGGGCCAATTCCTAAGCCAGAAGAAATGTCTAATCCATCAAATATTTTTTTCAGATAATGGAGTAGAGGATTTAAATTGAGAAAGTTCACCTGGTTGAAAAGCCTGTGCCAGCTCTTTCTATCTTGGTAAAAGCTGAAGGTCTGCCCTTCCTTGGTAGCTATCCTTCCAAATTTCACTATCATGAAGGAGTTGTTTGGGAATATGACCATCTTCATTATATCAAAACCAGTGGCAACCTCCATTTTATCATTAAAAGCCACTCTTTCTCCAGCTGAATTGTTGAAGGAAATTCCTTTAAGAAACCAGTGAAGCTGTGAGAAAAAGAAAGAACAGCTAAAACATCATATATAACACAGTGGGAAAATTGACACAAGCTACAGTTCACCTAGTTGATCAACTTGTGGGAAGCCACCACCCTCTCCTAGAATGAAATATTTTGAGGAATATTAAAAAGAAGGCAGGATAAAATATTTCCCCTGGAAGAGAAATATATTTTTAAGGGACACAGAAACTCAAAGTCCCAGCTCCTTGTCCCCAAGCAGATACTGAGCTGGGGCAGCTTTTAGAAATGCAGATTTGGTAATCCATTATTCCCTCCACCAAAGTCTGAACAAAGGCAGAGTGATAGGATTAGCCCCCACTCAAGATCCAAACCAGGACAAAGCCATTAAGCCATAACAAGAATTGCCCAACACACTTTTAGAACACAAGCTTACTCACTGCATCATCTCAGCAGTCCAAACTTCAACCAAACCTCGGAACTCAGACAACCTATAGAACCAGCTATGACCCCTTTATAATGCTTACAACAATCAATAGAATACATGTTCTTGCACAGGAACAGGAAACTCAAGTTCAAGGCTCAGAGAAGGTATAACCCACTCCCACACTCTCAGCTCCATGTGGTCAGCTGCACCAGAACTCATATGGTTCTGCTTCATCATCTTCTTTTCAATCAGCTTCCAACATTTTCTCTCCAGTGCCTTTTTCCTGGCTTGGAGTTGAACTATATTGATATTTCTTCCAACGAACTGCTACATACTTTTATCTTAACCCTCACCAATCTAAGATGAAATGCACATAGCATTTCAATCACAGATTTTACATAATGTTTCAGTCTCCAAAGCAAAACTAGTTGAGAAGTCATGTATCTCTTCATAGCAGGAAAGTCTAGATTTTGTTCTCTCCTTGGCTTGCTGGCTTGTCTTATTTATTTACTTAATAAAATTTGTTATGGCTGCCAAAATCCAATACATGATTAACACAGCTAAAACCATAAAGCAAAATGAAGCCTAGACTTAAAACAACCACATTAATAAAAACACAACAGAGCCCCCATAAACACAGGGCTGAGAGTAGAGTCAGGTTTTAAAGATTTTAAAGATTTACTGGAACCTCAACAACATAGAACACAGAATAAGAGAATTGGAAGGGACCTCGGAGATTTTCTAGTCCAACTTCCTGCTCGAGCAGGAGACCTAATATCATTTCAGACAAATGGTTGTCTAGCCTATTTTTGAAAGTTTCCAATGATGGAGCACTCACAACTTCTGAAAGCAAGTTGTTACACTGGTTAATTGTTCTCACTATTGGGAAATTACTCCTTAATTCTGGGAAGAAGAATGTAATTATTTGATGAATTCAGTGACTAGGACTGAACCAAATAAAAATTATTTTGGAAATAGTTACTCCAATTATAATACCTTAAAGGTATAAAGGAGAGAACATGAGAACATTAGCTTATTTTTTTACTCATTCCCCCTTTAATGCATCCTTAGAAATTCAAAGAATAAGTTGGTTCCAGAGGGTGGAGACAGTGACAATGTAGACATACTAACAAAGAAGGATGTTGGCATTCAAAGCTTAAGGGAAAAATATGTTCCAATTTTCTTTTGCAGTAGTCTAAGTTAAAAATGACATTCCTTTTGAATATCCTTATTTGAAACAATTTCCCCACCCAGTCAAAATCGAATAAGCCAGGTCTCCTGGGCCAATTACAACCACAGCAATAAAAAGTCTCATGGATTCTTTCTGTCTCTGCTGCAGTGTAATGCTAGTTCACCTCCTCCTTGTGGTGCACCCTGGATAGCACAGTAGTGTTAACCAAATGACTAGCTACAATTGGCAGCCAGACTATATTGAAGAATTGGCGGTTAATGACAGTTGGCAGCCAGACATCTTTGTAGAACTCCTGACTCTCTAAATACATGGCAACGGATAAACAATGGATATCAGGCCCACAAGACAGATTGGGGACATTGCCATGGGGTCTTGTCTCTACTCCTCAGTGTGATTGTGATGCTCCTCGACAAAATATCTATCACATTGTGTCCAGATGTCATCAAGAGCTTACACCAGCACAGGGTCTGGTTTCTTCAATGTGGACCACCCTGTCCTTAGATGACTGGGTGGACTGGATGTTGACATTTGAACTACTGTGGGTCCATGTATTTGCAATATGCTAGATAAACAAATAAATCTGTCTCAGCTAATCTTTTTTTTTAAACAAGTTTTATTCAGTTTTCCATATTTTAACATCTCTTTTTAGTGAACAGCATGATTACAGGTTTCACATATACATACAAATATGACCATGATTACATATTCAATTTTTATATCCAATTCCTTATCTTAACAGTGCTTTTATACATTTTCTATTTTATTGTATTATTCCAAATATTTATCTCACTATTTAATTCACTTATGATAACTTCATAATCATTATACTTTAGTGCTTTTAACTGTCACATTTGTAACTGTCACATTTCATCTTAAATTCTAATTAAAAAAAGACACTTCTATAAATTGGCTGCCCCCCTGCAATTTCAATATAAGTGTGCCACCTCTAAGTTATAAATTCATTTATTTTCACCCCTTTTAAATCTCGTTAAAACATTTAACATTATTACCTAAAACATTAAACTTAATAATCCCTTTAAAACTACATAGCATATTTAAATCAGATTCTGCATGATTTTTCTCCTTTTAAATTTCATTAAATCCCCCCCCCCCCAAAAGGACATATTAATCTACTCATTCAAACAGTAAAACAATCCTAAGCCCTAAAATTAATTCCATTTCAGCTGTCTTTTTATATCATTTCATTTATTTCCATATATTTAATACACATATTCCGTTAATTATTCCATTCATATTTAAACCAAAAAAGCCAACATTCCAATCTTAAAAATATTTCAATATATCTAATATACTTATTCCATTATTTGTTACAATTATCTCTCTAAATAAAGAGGTCTAAGAGCATTAGATTCCATTATCCAAAAAATAACAATTCTGTGTTTCCATCTTGTCAGTCTATATGTCCCTATTTCGTAACTATAAATTTATTTATATTACCCCTCAATACCTTGCAGAATCCCCTTTCTATATAATAATCACCCATTATCTCTGTGTCCAATTAAGGATTTCCCCATTTTTTTTACAATTCCCATATTTATTTATTTCCAAATCCTGTTTCTTGTCCTTTCTTTCCCCCTGTCTTTTCTCCTTTGTTCTTTCACTCCAGTTTTGACAAAGACAAATTTTATTAGTTTTACAAAACAATACACAGACAAACAAGGCATAATAACATAAAAGATCTTTTCTGAAAAAACCAATAGAACATACAAAATAATTCCAAATTGTAATATATATATTTACGTTATCTGTTCAGCTTCGTATCTTATCCCAACTTCTCCTTTTCATTCTATTATCCAAATTATATTTCTTGCTAATTAAAATTTTATTGCTTTTCAAAAACAATACACAAACAAACAAAACGTAGAACATAAAAACATAAAACATCTTTTCTGAAAGTTGCTTGATCCCAGGTTAAAACTCTTCGCACAGACACAAATTCAAAAATCATATTCACTTTATATACCATTCCATATCTTATTACCATTTTCAATTTTCTATATAGCTTCTTCCCTCTTTTATCTTTCTTAGTTTTATTTTATTTATCTCATCTCAGTTCAATTCATAATACTTATCATTCTTTGTCTGTTCTATTTCCAGCTATCCATTCATCTTTTCTCTTTAAAAAAACTTCTCCTGTACACTGATTGGAGTGACGCCTTTAACTCTTTCCCCTAGCTTAATAATACTTAATATAACACTTAACTTATATTGGGATTCTGTTTAGTACATTCTAAATTTACAGAATGAATTTTATGAAAAAGGAAAAAACACAACAATAACAAAGAAAAAGCATATAAGACCACTATCAATACCATTAATAAACTAATCATACATATTAATACTCATTTATATCTTAAGCATTTTATTCTAGATACACATATAAAAACACAGTCTTATGTACCTTACAGAATCCCATTTTTCAATTAAATTTACCCATTGTCTCTAAATGAGTTTTGTTTCTTTAAATCTTGCATCCCACCATTAAGGCTTCTCATCCCCTCCTTTCTCTCTTGCTTATTCTTCTCCTTGCCCTTTTTACCCCTTTGTCTCTCCTCCTCCCTTTTCTTCTTCTGCTTTCCCCCTTTCTGTTGTTTTCTAACCTTGTATCCACCTTTCACCTCATTTTTCTCTTTTTTGGTTGTTTTTTCAAGCCTTAAAATCCCCTTTTTCTTTTCCTCTTTCTCCTCCTCCCCAAATAGAACCATTTGTTCATCAAAGATGGCTTCTTCTTTGTCCCAGTCGTCCTGCTGCGCAGTCAATTTTTCATAAGTGCATACCACCATTTCTAGAAATTGAAAAAGAGTGCCCAAAGTATCTTTTCCATCTTGTTCTTCTTTTTTATATTTTTGATATTCAATTTTTAGTTCATCCACAAGCAATGCCATCGTGAAGAGAAATTTTTTTTCCAAAACAACCACCCGAGTGTTTTTAATCAAGAATAATTCCCAAAAGTTCCAAAGTCACCAAAGAATCCAAATAAACTATTTATTTTAATACTTTTTTCTTTCTTCCATTTCTCTTTCTGGGGTTGCTGTTTGATCAAAGAGTTCCAATTAAGATATATCTTTTAGAAGCCGTATTAATATTCAAAGCTCTTTAAAATTCTAGGCAATCTCCTCCTTTTTCAAATTCTGCTCCAATTTTTTTTCCTCTCCCTTCCCACTTACAGCAACAATTTTCATTTAAATGTTCAGAAATCCATACCTCCAATGCGGGTTTTCCGATTTCTTTTAAGGTTCTATCGCTGTCACGTTCGGAAGGAGAGTGAAAAAAAACAAAAAAACTTTTCCTTTAATTTACATTCACCACTTGACACATTCTGGAAACGATGTTTCTTTAGCAAGTTTCAAATTCCAGGATACTTTCACTGTTACTTGTCCCGGACAGCAAAGATCACTTTCAATTCTTCACAGCTCCTCCTGTACTTTCTTTTCCCGGCTGAGCTCTTCTATGTGGCGGCCATTGCTGACCGCCGCTCAGCTGCCTTTGGAAAAGGGGGTTTCGCTGGCTAGGGAAGAGAGGTGCGATATCTCTCGACCCTGCCAGACCCCCCCTGTCTTCGCCACCTTCTACGGAGGTGGCTTAGCCCCGAAGCCAAATGGCTCAGGGCACTCGGGCAGTGAACACAGGCAGCAACCGCGCACAGTCACAGATTCCTGCCTGCTCCGAAGCGCTGCAGACCGGAAAATCCTTTCACTCCAGTTTTTATCCCTCTATTTATAGCTTCCTTTCGCCCTTTGAATTTCTGCTGACTCTTTTTCCCTTTTTTAATTTTTCGGATATTCCCCTTTCTATTTAATTTCTTAAATCTCCTGTATTTATTTCCAACTCTTCTTCTTTCTTTCAAGAGTTCTTGGTTCTCGATGACCACTAAAGATGGTCTCTTCTATGATTTGCTCCATCTCCTCTTCTGCCTTTTGTTTTTGTTGTTCATATTCTGCTGTCGCATTTTCAATAAATTTTAAAGCAAAACCCAGCGATTCACCTCATTCTTGTAGTGTTTCTTTCATTTTTCTGAGTTCCATTTTTAATGCCAGAAGAGAAATCGCCATTTTACAACTTTCTTATTTGCAATTTAATCCAAATAGTATCTTTAAAGTTTATTTCCAACAGCCAACTTTTCTTCCTCTCAAGTTTTTAAGTCTCCGCTAATCCAGTGCCAAATTCATGTCAGAATCAGCAACTAATCCAAAGGCAGAATCTTCCTAATTCTTTCTTTGTTACAATGTTTCAATTTTTCAAAGTTCCTGCTTTATTGTATCAATTTCCATGCAATTTCAAGAAACAAGAGTTTTTAAAAAGAAAAACAAGTTGAGTTTAACTGAGATGGCATTCTTTATTATGCTAAGTCTTCACCCCCTCTTTTCTTTTTTCTTCTCTACTATTCAGAGCTTTTTAATCCACAATTTTCCAACAAGAAAAAAATCAAATCCAGTTGATATTAAATTTCCTCTTTAACAGTCTATAGTTCAGCTTTATTAGTGCCAATATAAAATCAAAGTATACTTATCCAAGTTGATTATATAGTTCCTTCTCCAGCTTCTACCTTTTGTGGTTTCAAAGCCCCGACGCTATCAAAAGCAATTCACACTTTTTTTTCTCTTTCTCTTGGTTGCTTAGATCCTTTCTTAAAGATTCTTTGAAATGTTAATCCTGGGGGTATCTTCCATTTGATTATATCATCCCGTTCCTCCTGCTGTTCACTTTTTTCTCTTTCTCCTGCATAATCTTATTCCAGTCTGATCTTCCCCTTCAGGGTGGCCATTTTAGACCACCACTTCAGGCGTCTTTGGGAGGGAACAATTGCCAAGCCGGAGAGGGGATTTGTGACTCCCCTCTACCCAGCTGATAGTCTCCCCTTCCTCTGCTACCCCACGAGGTAGCTTCTGCCCCAAATCCAAAGGATTGGGGCTCTCCAATGCTGAAGCATGAACCAAAGTTGTGCACAATCGTGGTCAGTGGTCCGTCTTTGGGGAAGCTCAAAACAGGAAGTCCTGTCTCAGCTAATCTTGAATGGCACCTCTTCTGAGTGTTCTTGAACAAGGACAAAAATACATAAAATGCAAGTAGCACCAGCACTTAGACTTATATAATCTTTACAGTGCTTCACAGCCCTCTCTAAGCAGTTTACAGAGTCAGCATAATATTTTTCCCAACAATTTGGATCCTCATTTTACCTACCTTGGAAGGATGGAAGGCTGAGTCAACCTTGAGCCTGGTGAGATTCGATCTGCCAAATTGCAGGCAGCTGGCAGTCAACAGAAGTAGTCTGCAGTACTGCACTCTAACCACTGCACTACCATGGCTCAAGCACAGAAATAAATAAAGAATTGGCATGCATTTGCCGAGAACAAAAATTATGATTCCATTGCAACTTATCTGAAGGCTATTTCACTTACCAAAAATGTGTTCCTAATAATAAAGTTATTTTGTTTTTGAGAAATTACCTAGCCCCATCCCATTTGTATCAGAAGCACCTAAGAGGCTTCCAGGTTGAAAGAATTAGCTGGTGACATTACTGTTGCCCTGGAGATGTCTCCTTTCATGTTAATCTGTCTACTGAAGTGATACCTATTTATCTACTAGTGATTACTCGCTTTCAAATTGCTAGGTTAGCAGGAGTTGGAGCGAATGATGGGACTTCATCCCACCACAAAGGAACACTCTGGTCTTGAACGTGAGCTTGCAAATCATGAACCCAGTATCCTAACCACAGGAGCCACCATGATCCTTATTACCTGCCAAGGTTGAAGTTCTTGACGTACAAGTCTGTTTATTTTCACTAACATTTGGTGGAGGGACCTAAATGAACACATGGCATGTAAAGCATGTGCCAAAAGATAGACAGCATTAAAGATACTATAGCTGTAACCAGTCATCTGCATTTCAAAAACAGCATCTGGAAGCACCTCCAACTTCTCTACCCCAGTGCATATTTTATTGTGCTCCACTGATTCTTTGGAATTTAAAAGCGTACAGTGAAAGGCTTGTTCCCAAAAATCCGTTAGGAAATTCTCCCCTTGTTCTGAGCAGCATTTTAGGTTTTGAAGGTAGGTCTGAAACCCGACTGGTTCATTTGAAGGAACCTCAAACGATATGGTGCCTTGGAATAATTCTGAATCCCAGCTGGTTACAAGGCCCATGATGGTGAAATCAATCTGCGCAGTCACAATTTACAGCTTTCCCATTAGTGCATTTTCCTGATGAAAAGAATCAGACTGAAACATTAAAAAATTCAATCATATAACTGTGAGAATTTCTCCATACACAATAAATATGTTGGCTCTGTTGTCCATGACATATTGATAAGTACTTGAGGATACTTCATTGATTTGGGTTAATGATGGCAAACAACCTTGGCTTGGGATTCTTTGTTGAAGGCTGAACAGATTCCATTCTGGAAAAACAAAGGTTCCAAGATCTTCAAGAAATGAACTCCGCTCTCGTCTCTCAAAACAGTGAGTCCAATCGAGGTCCACCCAAAATGCTTCAGTAATTTGACAATTCCCGCATACTGAAGGGCTTCATTTGAAACCATGCGATAAAAGGAAGGAAATCGTGCAGGGTTGTTTTGTTCAGAGGTGAAAGAACCATATGTGAGCTAAAAAAAACCCCACACATATATTTACTGTAAGAAACATCTTTCAGTTTTTGTGACTGCCTTTTTAGAGCATGGAGTCTCAGATCATGATTTGAATCTCTTTTCTTCATTCTAAGTAAACAATGCTGGTCTATGGGAAAATGAAATAATTTCTACAAAAAGAATAACAAGAAATTAATCTGTTTGAACCCATTACTCTGCCTTATTTTTGCTGTTCTTTAATTGTCAAGATCCTTTAAACCACAATAATTTGGCTTCATTTTGAATAGTCAAGAATTTGTTGCCAGTCAAATCTTTCTTCCTTTTTTTCTAAGGTATAATGTTGTTCCAAAAATCAATTAAATGCTTATCTACCTCATCTTAATTCATAATCAAATCCCATCTTAATTTATAATCAAAGAAATTATGAATTATAGTGGCATGAGAGTCAGTTAAGGCATAGGATTGCAAACCAGGAGATTATGAGTTCTAGTTCTTCATTTGGCATGAAGCTAGCTTGAATCAGACAAAATATAGACTAGAAGGGACAAAACTATCTGAAAAATGCTGGAATTATCATCAGATTCCTTGTTCATATTAACACATGTGGTGGACTTGTGAGGAGGCCAGGAAATACTGGACTAGAATTTGCATATGGTTGCAAAAAATGACAAAAAAACATATAGATTTGAAACCAGAGTTTTTTTTTATTGGGAATCTTACCTGATACATATAATAAAAACTTAAAATATTTGATTGTAAATGTATTAACAGCGGCTAGGATTGTATTTGCTAAAAATTGGAAGAGTGAGAAAATACCATTAGAGGAAGAAATTATTAAGAAAATACTGGAATGTGCTGAAATGAGTAGATTGACATTTGAAATTAGAGAACAAAATGATAAACAACTTTATGAAGTTTGGGATCTATTTTACCAATGGTTAGATAATACAATATAATAATAGAATATTTAGAAACTTAGGAAATAATTAATGTACTTTTTTTTTGGTTTTGATAACATTTTTAGAATATTTTATTAAGATAGACTGTGGTAATATAACCTATTGATCATTTTATCATTTTCTGTAAGGCCTTTGTATAACTAGCAGTAAGTCTAGGAGATGTGGGCATTCTTGGTGGGGGTAGGAGTATCTTTGCTCAGAGTGCCTCATTCTGTTTTGATTCTGCCAGTTTAGAAGGAATAGGAAAATGGGTGAAAGTTCAAGGTACAAGATACACAGTTGTGCTTTCTCATGGGACTTTCCAAACTTTCCCATGAGACTTTCTGTGGCTGTATGATCTCATCCTAGCAAGGTAACATCTGGGACTTTCCAAGATTGTGTGTTCTCATGCTGGTGAAGTAATCTCCTGTTGAGGTCATTGTTTTCTGAATATGCATACTGTATTTTGCTTGTGTTTTTCTCAATAAATACTGCTACCTGAGTTCTCTCAGGGTTGGCATTTTCTCAGAGACAGTTCCCTGTGTCTCATTTCAATGTCAAACCACCATAAATGGTGACCCGACGTGATAGCTTGGAAGCTATACGTTTCCCGCATCCTATACTCATCGTCGCGGACGTCGACTGGCCCTCATCTTCTTCGCTGGACGAAGATAGATTCTTTTCGTGAGTATGGGGGAGATCTCTCGAAGGCTCAGAAAGAGCACATCAGGGAATTGAGAGGGATCATTGGGAATAGTTTTGGGTTTGGAATTGGGAGTAGGGGTTGTGCTGTAGGAAAGAAAGAAATTGAGGACTTACTACAGTATGTTTGGAAAAATATTAAGTCATATCCGGAGGGAGGTAGTATTAAAGTAGAGTCCTGGAAAAAGATAGGGAAATTTTTGCACGAGGAGCCTCGTGCCCCTTCTTCAATTTTGTTAACCTGGAGGGTGATAATGGATGCATTAGCTACTTATGAACAACCGCTCCTAGCACCCCCGAAGAAGGTTTGCCGCTTTACCATGCGGTACGTTTGTTGCCGCCGACGGCACCTCCAGATAAATCTGGGGTACTGTCCAGCGCTAGAAATACTTTGTCAGAAGATAAGAGTTTACCTTTAAGGGTTCAGGTGGATGCTGTTACTGCAGCTATTCAAGAAGCAAAGAATAGAGGAATTATCAGGAGATGATTTGGTGGAGTTTGGAGTAGAAGTTCAACTTAATCCAGTGGAAATTGTCATGGATGCTGCATTAAATCCGCAGGCGGGAGTGGAAGCCTTTACAGCTCAGAATTTTGAGGGAAGTTAAGCAAGCAGCAAAAAGAATATGGTGTTAGAAACGCCATATACTCAGGCATTGTTAGAAGCAGTTGGTTATGGAAATAAAATGATTCCGGCTGACTGGAAAGCTCTGTTGAATATGATTTTAACTCCAGCTCAATATTTGGTGTTAGATCAGAAATGGAGACAGCTGGCAGTCAGAGGGGAACAGCAAATGTTACCCCAGATCAGCTTTATGGAGCTGGTAATTTTACAACAGTGGAACAACAGAGAGATGGTATGCCTGAGGAAGGGTTCATTCTTCTCCCACAAATAATTTTTCAAGCCATAGGGTCTCTCCCTGACGGCGAAGGTGGTGAGAAGACCTTTACTAACATCAAACAAGGGAACAATGAACCCTATGAAAATTTCATTAGCAGACTGAAATTGGCTATTGAAAGACAAATTGATAATCAATTCGCCCAGAAAGAGTTGCTTTTTAAGTTAGCAGTAGAACAAGCTAACACAGATTGCAAAAAGATTTTAAATCCACTGGTAGCAAGTGGAGGAGAGAAATCGCAGATTTGATTAATGCATGTAGGAAGGTTGGGAGTCAGTCTTTTAACATGGAAACTTTAGCTCTGGCTTTACAAACAGGACATGCTCAAAGGGAATTGTTTCAATTGTGGGAAGCCTGGACATTTTAAAGCGCAATGTCGGGCTCCTGGAGGGGGTCAAAGTCAGCAGAATAAGAGATCAATGGGACAGGGTGTTCGTCCTAAATCAGTGTGCCCAAAATGTAAGAAAAGGATACCATTGGGCAAATCAGTGCAGACTTCATTCGGAGGGAAAAAACTAGGAAGCAGGGATCAGGGCATTCTCCCTACTCTAAAGAGTGAAGTAATGTCCGAAGGGTTGGAACCACCAGAGAGAGGTACAGCTACTAAAGGTTCAGCAGGAATTGATCTTCCATTAGCCGAGGATTTGGAATTGGGGTTTCCGCATGTAGTTTGTTTGGGCTCAGCGGTTTCTATGGTCCGTTGCCTCCGGCTTCTGTGGGTCTTCTTCTTCCTAGATCATCGGCTCATAGGCGTCAATTGTTTGTGGTTCCTGGGGTTATTGATTCGGATTATGAGGGTCAGATCAAAATTCAGGTTCACTCACCTGTCCCTCAATCTTTGAAAAAAAGGGGATTGTTTTGCACAGCTTATAGTTTTGCCATCTATGTCTTTGGGAGAGTCAGATGGAATTCGTCAGGGTGGATTTGGATTTACAGATAGGTTTAAGGAGTCTAGTGTGTTTTCTATTATGCAAGGTATTAGGCAAAATGACAAACCAAAATTAACTCTTTTGGTTGAAGGCAGAAAGTTTACTGGAGTGCTGGACACTGGAGCAGATGTCTCTGTGATCAGTGAAAGTGAGTGGCCTAGGGAGTGGCCGACAGATCCTACACCGTCTGTTCGAGGAGTCGGAGGACTTCAAGGACGCACGGGTTAGTAGGAAGATTCTTAGAGTTAAAACACAGCAGGGAGGGGCTGTTGCATTTGTCAACCGATTGTTCTGCGCCTTCACGTTAACTTGTGGGGCAGAGATTTGATGCAACAGTTTGATACAAGGGTTGTCATTCATGATGACTGAACACCCACCTGTGGAGTTATTAAAATTACAACTACTCCAACAGGAGCCAGTGTGGATAGACCAATGGCCTTTGACTAGTGAGAAATTAGTTCATTTACATGAATTGGTTCAACAACAATTAGAAAAAGGACATATAGTGCCTACCACTAGTCCTTATAATTCTCCAGTTTTTGTTATCAAAAAGAAATCTGGAAAATACAGATTTTTACATGATCTGAGGAGCATAAATTCTATATTAAAGCCAATGGGTCCACTTCAGTGTGGAACGCCTAATCCTAATTTAATACCTGATGGATGGAATATAAGAGTGTTAGATTTGCAAGATGCTTTCTTCTCCATTCCTTTGCACCCTGAAGATGTAGATTTGTTTGCTTTTACTATTTTGAGTATAAATCAGGGGCAGCCTGCTAAGCGATATGCATGGACTGTCCTTCCGCAGGGAATGTTAAATAGTCCTACAATGTGTCAAATGTTTGTGGATTGGGCTTTACAACCTTTTCGGAGTAAATTCCGGATTGGAAGGTTTATCATTATATGGATGATATTTTGATAGCTGCTAATATTTCTGATGATGCCATGAATTCTGCTGTCATTCTTTTAACTGCTATACTAAAGGAGAAAGGCCTAATAGTTAGTCCTGAAAAATTGCAAAAGAATATCCTTTTGCCTATTTAGGTCATAAATTATTCCTGAGTCACATTACACCCCTGAAATTGGAATTTGTTCTTCCTAATCCTTTAACCTTAGTGGGTTTACAACAATTTTTGGGTCATATAAATTGGATCAGGCCGTATTTGGGTTTAACTACTCTTCAATTAAGTCCTTTGTTTCAAGCTTTGGCTAGTGCTAAACAAGCATCTGACATAATAACCTTAAATGAAGAACAAAAAGGGATTTTGTCATTGATTGAACAAGTTTTAAGCCATAGATGGACAGATAGATGTTTGCTAGATTGTCCATTATCGGTAATTTTCATCTCAGAACGAAGGGCTACTGCATTGATAGTTCAGGTAAAAGAAAAAACTGCTTTAAGGATTTTGGAATGGATTCATTTGTCTCATACACCATCGAAATCCATAAATTGTATCACAGAACAGCTTGCTGATATTTTTAATCGTGCTCGTCAGCGCTGCAAGGCTATTGCTGGTATGGAACCAGTAACATGTTATGTTCCTTTTGCTTTAGCAACCTGGGAACAGATGATTTGCAATAGTGAGTTTTTGCAGGTTTTGGTACATTCCTGGCCAGGGAAATTTTCTTGTCATCCTCCAGCCGATCCTAGGCTATCTTTGTATAAATCAGTCAGAATTAATTTAGCAAGTCTTTTTGTAACTCAGCCTATATCAGATGCTCCTACAGTTTTTACTGATGGAGGGAAAGTTTTTGGTGCTTGTGTTTGGAAAGATAAATCTGGAATTTGGCATACAAAAGTGACTTCAGAGCAGCAGTCTGCCCAGCAGGCAGAACTTGCTGCTGTAGTTTTGGCTTTTCAAAATTTTCACAATCAGGATTTTAATTTAATAGTGGATTCATTGTATGTGTATAATTTGTTACCCTTTGTAGCAGGTTCTTATTTGTCTCCTGGAATATCACCTGATATTTTAAGATTGCTTTTGCTGTTACAAGGATGTTTGGAGCAGCGTGTGAATGTGTGTTTTGTTGCTCACATGCCATGCTCAAGACCATGTTGATTAAATTAAATAAAAAAGGAGGGAAGCTCCTGGGGCTTCCGGCGATTCAAGATCAATTAAATCTAGCTTTATATACTTTAAATTTTTAAATTTGTCTGGTAACCCCCTGCGGCGCGGCCAGCAGGCATTTTTCTTCTCCTTCTACAGATGCAGTGAGACCTCGGGTGTTGGTGCGGTTCCTTCCAGATCCAGCATGGGTTCCTGCTGAGCTGATAACGTGGGGACGTGGTTATGCAGCAGTTGAACATCTTGGTCAAATTCGTTGGGTTCCTGGTCGGGTGCGTTCGACCTGATCATTCGAGGCACCTGTGAAGGAAGTTTCGGAGGAGCAGGATGGCGCATCTGTGGTTCCTGATCCTGTTGATTCTGCCTAATCTGTCCTGGGCTGCTCGGGTGCGGAGAGAGCAGCGACAGCATGTTCAGCGTGCCGGAGATTTGGGCGATGATTTGTGGACCGATAATAATTACATTAAAGATTTGCGCACAACTGCCAAAAACTTGAACATCACCAATTGTTGGTTGTGTATGCACCTTCCTGGGAGAGTGGGAGAAGGACTAACATTGCATGGAGTGCCTTTTGAGGAAAAAGATTTAATAAAGAATGCAACCTGGAGAAAACAGTTGTCTTGTGCTACAACAGAGCAATTCCAGATCCTAACCATGGGAGGTAATCTATGGACACAAATTTCTCGAGGTCTCATCCCGCCTTTGGGAATTGCTATGAACTATAGAGATATTCATATTTTAAATAATTTTACTGTTGCTATGTTTAATGATACTATAAAGAATATTAAGATGATTAATGTAGAAATGTCTGAAATTCGTACAGTTACTTTGCAAAATCGATATGCTTTAGATATTATGTTAGCTGCTCAAGGAGGAGTTTGTGCTTTAATTCATTCACATTGTTGTGTTTTTATACATAATTATGAGCCAAACATTACAAAAACTGTTCAGGACATGGAAGATCGTATTGCTCAGCATCAATCTGGAGCTGATGGGTTTAATGCATCATTCTGGGACAGTCTGTGGTCCTGGCTTCCTGATGGATCTTGGTTTCGCTCCTTATTGCAAGGGGTTGTTATTATTATTGCTATATGTATCTTATTATGTTGTTTTATTCAATGTATTCCTAATCTATTACAAATGTGTACCTCAGTCTTCCGGCGTGTGGGATCAGGTCATGAGGGAACTGTGTACTATGCCACTAAAACACCCCCTATCTTTGAATAAATAAAAAAGGAGGAATGTGGTAATATAACCTATTGATCATTTATCATTTTCTGTAAGGCCTTTGTATAACTAGCAGTAAGTCTAGGAGATGTGGGCATTCTTGGTGGGGGTAGGAGTATCTTTGCTCAGAGTGCCTCATTCTGTTTTGATTCTGCCAGTTTAGAAGGAATAGGAAAATGGGTGAAAGTTCAAGGTACAAGATACACAGTTGTGCTTTCTCATGGGACTTTCCAAACTTTCCCATGAGACTTTCTGTGGCTGTATGATCTCATCCTAGCAAGGTAACATCTGGGACTTTCCAAGATTGTGTGTTCTCATGCTGGTGAAGTAATCTCCTGTTGAGGTCATTGTTTTCTGAATATGCATACTGTATTTTGCTTGTGTTTTTTCTCAATAAATACTGCTACCTGAGTTCTCTCAGGGTTGGCATTTTTCTCAGAGACAGTTCCCTGTGTCTCATTTCAATGTCAAACCACCATATAGACTTGGTATGATTTTACGATCTGTTATAAAATAAATTAATTAAATTATAGTTATCTCACTTAAGTATGAATTAGTAAAATTATAGTCAAATGATTGTTTAATAATGATATTAGGATATATAATTGTTGGTTGATAATATGAGTTATTATGTAACATAATTATTATGATGACTATGAAATGGATGCACAAAAAGGAGTGGTAAACCAACCGATACACTGTCTGTAAATTTATGAAGAATGATGATGTTTTTATGTTATGTTTTATGTTTTATGTGTTTTTTTTTTGTTTGTTGTTAAAATCAATAAAACTTTTATCAAAAAAAAATATATCCTTTTAAGAGCAAGTCTGAAAGCTAAATGTTAGCTCTGATTCTTCTTGCATATAGTGCTTATACACAAAAGTTCTTAATGGCACTGAATGCAACTCCAACAACACTACTTACTTTGAGGCAGTTGAAATCACGGGACTTGTGTGTCATTTTCTTCTACTACCCAGTCTCCATGGGACAGACTTTTCTTTGGTTTTCCTCCACCCCCCCCCCACCCATTTCTCTAAAGTCTTATTCAAGTGTTTACAGATTTTACAAAGAGAACTAATTATTATCTTTAGAATAGTTCTAGAGGGGAAATAATTATGCTTTCATATTTTTTTCTTCCATTGTTGGACATTTTTAAAGGATATTAAACGTAATATCTCCTAATTTCTTTCCTTTTTGAGCCACGGTAACACAGTGGTTAGAATGAAGTACTGCAGGCTACTTCTGCTGACTGCCAGCTGCCTTCAATTTGGCAGTTCAAATCTCACCAGACTCAAGTTTGACTCAGCCTTCCATCCTTTCAGGGTGGGTAAAATGAGGACCCAAATTGTTGGGGGCAATATGTTGACTCTGTAAACTGCTTATAGAGGGCTGGAAAGCACTATCAAGCAATATATAAGTCTAAGTGCTATTGCTATTACTATAATAACTGAAAAAATTCAGAGGGGTACTTCAAAACCATTCTTTGACTACTAAAACTTGGATGATTTTCTACTTTGGAAAAGTAAGAAAGAAAAGAGAAGAAAAAAACCTAACAAAATAACAGAAAAATTGGGTAAAAGCCAGGATTTAAACTGAAAATATTTGTGTTTGTTTGATTGCTTTCTCACAATCATATGGCCAGCCATGTCACAAAAAAGAGATTCTAGGTGGCATACAGCAATCAGTAACAACAAATATATAAAAATAATCATTCTAAAAATACAAAAAGTCATCATTAAAAATATAAAAAACACTAATAAATTTAAATATACAAGCCACATGGAAAGAGTAAAATGTCAATTGCAATGGGGACTTCTAAAAACATATCTGGTTAACAGTTAACAGATAATTGGAGTTGGAAGGGACCTTTTGATCATCTAGTCCAACCCCCCACCCAAGCAGGAGACCCTACACCATTTCTGACAAATGGCAATCAAATCTTTTCTTGGAAGCCTCCAGTGATAAAGCTCCCACAACTTCCAAGGTCAAGCTGTTCCATTGGTTGATTGTTCTCACTGTCAGAAAGTTTCTCCTTATTTCCAGGTAAAATCTCTCCTTGTTCCATTATTCCTTGTCTGGTTTACAGGTGCTTTAGAAAATAGCTTGACCCCTTCCTCTCTGTGGCAGCCCCTCAAATATTGGAACACTGCTATCAAGTCTCCCCTGGTCCTTCTCTTCACTAGACTCTTCAGTCGTTGTGACATAACCAGGTTTTGAGGAATGGAGTCTACCTGTCTTTGAAGGAAGAGAATGTTCCATAGGGTAGGTGCCCTATCAGAGAAGGCCTGCATTCTTGGACCACCAATTGCAGATCCTTGGAAGATGGTACTCATAACATGCTTTCTTTGCTGGAAGTAATGGACTGATTGAAGTCATTGGGGAGAGTGGTCCTTCAAATAATGGGAATTCATCTCATGTAGGGATTCAAAGGTCAAAAACAATTGGACCTGGAATTGGAATTGGAAATTAAACTGGTAGCCAATGCAGATTGTGGAGCACAGATATAACATGCAAACATATATTGCCCATACGATTCCACTCTGGAGCAATTGAAGCTTCTAAATACTTTTCAAGGACAACCCGAGGTATAGTCAATGGTGGGCTGCTATGGGTTCTCTCCGGTTCAGGTGAACCTGTAGCTAATGTTATGGCTGGTTTGGCAAACTGGCAAATCCAACCCCTGGCTGGCCTCACCCACCCCACCCTGCCTTGCCCAGGAGTCTCCATGCTGCCTGTTTTGGATGTGAGGTACATGCAGGGCCCATGTAGAGTTTGGGGAGGGCAAAAAATTGGCCTGCTTGAGACTCTAGAATGGTGGAAATGGCCCCATTTCTGTGCTCCAGGGGGCCTTTGGAGCTCAGGAGAGATCATTTTCATCCTCCCTTGAGCCTGGGGAGGGTGCAGGAAGCCGACTTGGCCATGCCCACCATGACCATGCCCACCCAACAACTGGGCAGAGAACCGATTACTGAAATTTTTGAAGCCCATCTCTGGGTACAGTGCATTGCAATAGTTCATCTGGACTTGACTAGGGCCTGAGAATCTTTGAGCACAGCCTGCTGTTTTAGGGGATGATCCACACAAGACAAAGTTGTACAAAGACCCTCCTAGCCATGGCTACCACCTGTTCTCTGAGCAGGACTTGTAAATATCAGGAAGACCCCCAGATTGTACACCAGGTCTGTCTGAGGCAGTGTCACCCAATCTAACACCAAAATTGTATAGTCCTTAAAATGCAGAACCACTCAGCCTTGACACTGTTGAGATATTTTAGTTCTGGTTTCTTATGAAAAAGTGGGTTTGCTTCTAATAAGGGCAACTTAATCGGCAAAATGAACAAACTCAGAGCAAGAAAAGGAAATGCCAGGGTTCCAACAAATGCTCTAATTAATTCATGAGCCTTGAGCCAAGTTTCAAAAGAAATCCAATTATTTATTAGGAGCAACATGTTGGCATTTTCCCCAAGTGCAGTCAGCTCTGCCCTATGTAATTTACTGTTCACCTATGACTCTGTTTCCCCCCTCTTCCCAGTTTGTGTCATAAATCACATTTGCCAATGAAGCACTTTTGTGGGCTGTGGAAAACATGCCTCTCTGGCTGGGCTTGGTAACTTGAGACACAATCTGGAGAAAGATATGTGTGAAATGTGCTTCTGATAATAGCAACAAACTGCTCCATCAGATCTCCCCCCTCCTTCTTATGACAACTTGAGAGCAAGCCAGGAATACTTTACAAGTTGACAGAGAAATAATATTCACATTCCATGGTTATGAAACAAATTCATTTATTGATATTACACGATCTTGCTGGCACTAGAGTTCATACTCTTAGATTCTCACTTGAAAAAAAGAAACTTTCTAATAAAAAATGAGGGTTGAATTCATTTGTAAATTTTACCTTTGTGGTTATATTTAGATTTGCTACTTCTTTAAATGTAATTGTGTCATGCCAGTCAATTTAGCCTATTTTTTATTTAATATAATAATTCTAACAGATATAAGTTTGCTATGTATATGGTAAAGACTGAAGGATAGTTGAATCAATGAAATAGGATTCCTCTATTATCTTCAAAAACAGGTGAAAAGCCTAAAAGTTTAGGTTAGTGTTCTGTTGTGGAACAAAGACGGACTCGAGACTGGAGTTGAATTCAGCTCTTTATTAAGCGTCAGTAACTTCAACTAAACTCGAGCCGTGGCAGCCTCTTCTATAGCAGCTGCTCGCGGCCAATGGCATTGTTTTAAACTTCCCGCCATTGGCGGACCAATCGCAACAGTTGTTAAACCGCCAATCTCTAGGCGGCAGTGGTCATCCAATCAGAATGTGGTATTACGAGTATGCAAATGTCTATATACAACACCCCTCCCCTCTTGGTTCAATCCAACGCTACGTTACATAGTCGCGTAAGTAGGCAGGGCTTTTTTGCTTCCTACTTGACCTGCATAGCTCAGTCTCTGTGTTGATTTCGGTCGGTTCGGACGGGATCGCTGTCTCTCCTGTCCTTCTCTCTGGAACCTCCTGGAAGGGTGAGTCAGCCATGCCGCTCCCTCCTGTTTTTTTCGGGCTGGTTGAGTTGGCTTTGCCGTTCCCTCCTGGCTTACCTGGGCAGGTTGAGTCGGCTTGGCTGCTTCTTTCTTGGGTGTCTGTGGCTATTCTATTCTGTCTTGGTAATTTTCCATAGAAGAAATCTTGCTTAACACGTATACCTCTCAGAGCAAAGTTCACTAAGCTGACAGGAAAAAGGAGCTGATAAGATTAACTTCACAAAAGCCTGTGAAAGGATGTGTATTCAGTTTCACAAAAGCCTGTGTCAGATAAAAAATGTGTATTCGATAGCAGTCACGATGTATCATCACAGAAGCTTGTGTCAGATAAAAATACAGGAAAAAACATGCTTATCAATAACAGTCAAGAAGTTCGTTACTTGTATCACGTAAGCCTGTTTTCAAAGATAAAGTTTGTAACTTCTTTGTCTTTCTGTAAACCCCCCTCACCCCCCTCTTTGATTCAGCACAAATAAAAGAGGACAGCGTAGAGCAAGCTGGCAGCCTGAACAATCCATCTGTCTCAGGCTCAACCGGGGCAATTCCATCTGCCTCAGGCTATGTGCTTCCTCACCTAAAGAAATCATTTGTTTTGTGTCTTTTTTCTTTGTGCTTGGCACTCACTCTTGCGAGAGTCCTGCTAAGCCTCACCCTTGCAAGGGTCCCTCACTCGCCCTTGCGAGGGCTAAGCTTCCTGAAAGGAATTCAGCAATCAACCTGAAGATCTAAACAACAGACCAGTCGCTCGACGCGACAGCTGGGGGCTCGTCCGGGATCCCTTGATTCGTCCGGGATCTCTTCGATTTTCAGGTTCCAAGGTGTGACTTCTGGCTAGAGGTGCATCGCCTTCACTCCCATTGCTACGCACCTGGCATAGGTTTCGTACGAACGTAAGTAATGGGCTCCTCACTTTCTCAAGTTTCGTCAGGGCACAGGGACGAACTTTATAGTCTAGTGAAGAAGGCTAATTCCTTTCAGAAAATTAATGGTACAACTGTGTATCCTATTTCTAAAAAATCTTTAAATAAATTTATAATTTACATTGAGGCACATTGTCCAGCCTATCCATCTGCTGGAACTCTTAGCCATTCTTCATGGGAAAAATTAGGAAAATATTTACATGAAATTCCCAGAGCTCCCATGGATATACTTATCTCTTGGAGAGCGATAATGGCTGCTATAACAATTGTTTATCCATCTTCTAGTCTTCCTGAAAATTCTTTTTCTCCTGTTTCCTCTGATTCCCCTTCTTCTCATTCAAAAACTTCCACAAATTCTTCCTTACCACCTCCTTATCCAGATATTTCTTCCCCTCCTCCTTCCTCTCATTCTTCTCTTCCTGATTCTTCTCCTATGAAACCTGTGGGAGGAATTATAACTAATCTTCTGTCATCAACTCTATCTTTAGAGACAGAAAATCCTTCTGCTTATCCTATGACTATCATCCCTGGAGCAGCAGGAGGCAATGTTCATACTAACATTGAGTTTAAAGTTTTGAAAAATATAAAAGATGCAGTTATAACTTATGGACTGCATTCTCCTTTTACTAGGGGAATACTTGATTCTTTGGTTACAGCTAATACAGTTATGTTATTGTATGATTGGAAAATGCTTTTTTCTATGCTTATGACTCCAGCGCAATATGTTGTGTGGCAATCTGAATATGAAAAAGGTATTGAGGCTGAAATTCGTAGGGGTTTGCCTGCTGGAGTAACTG
The DNA here is from genome assembly GCF_049901735.1 of Notechis scutatus. Taxonomy (NCBI): domain Eukaryota; kingdom Metazoa; phylum Chordata; class Lepidosauria; order Squamata; family Elapidae; genus Notechis; species Notechis scutatus. The sequence goes on from NC_142025.1 coordinate 115,655,397, forward strand.
TAGATCATTTAATGGGGAAAGGTCAATTCTCCACTCTAGTACAACAACAAAATTCTCCCCGTCGTAGTTAGCCAGTTGCTAATAAGCCAGGAGTGACTTTGGCTGAGTTTTTACAACTCTGTAGAATTGTAGGAACAACCACTCATAAAATGGATATGCTTGCTACTGCAATCACTGCTTCATTACCAAATTCTAATTCTGTTTCCACTTCTCCTCCTGATGCTTTTGCTGTAACACGCAATGGCAATTGTTTTAACTGTGGCAAGCCAGGACATTTTAAAAATCAATGTCGTATGCCAGGAGGTGGAGCTGTTCTTCGTGGCCAAACCAGAGGTCCACCTTCCTCATCTAAGCCAAAAACTATCTGTCCTCGCTGCAGGAAAGGCTATCATTGGGCTTCAAATTGTCATTCTAATCCTTCTCCTTCTCAACCTTCGGGAAACTAATTGAGGGGTCTTCAGCTAGCCCCGCTACAAAGGCTGAATTACCTGTTACAACATTTCCTGTGGTATTGTTAGAGGATCTTGTGTATGATGATCCTGGTGCAGTTTTTACTCTTCCTTTAACTACAACGCTTTTTTTTTTTTTTTAAACAAGTTTTATTAATTTTTAAAACACACAAATTGTCATTATTCATTACATGTTTAAACCTTTTTCATTGTCAATTTAACAAGTCAGATAAATTATAATTCTGTTTTAAACCATTTCCATACAACATACCAAAACCTCTTATTCAATTTCTCTTTACTTCTCTTTAGTCTTATTCAATATCATTATTATTATTTCATCTGTTTCTTTCTGACTTAGTTACCATTATTCTCAATCTATATTTCTACAATTTTTAACTAATTCTCCCCCCAAAAAGACATATACACACAACACACAAAACATAAAAAAAAATCTTTTTGGAAAGTAACTTGGACCCAGGTGTCTCTCTCTTCATGGACTTCAATTATATTCATGCTCATCTTACATATCATTACTTATTTTATTTACCATTCTAAGCCTTCTATATTAACTTCCCCACATATTTCACACTTCTTACTTCTATCTTAATTAATCATCTTAATTTGAATCATTATATTTATATCTTTTGTCCATTTTTTATCATCCCTTTGTCTCATTCCTTATAAAAAAAAAAGAAAATAAGTTTCTCCTGAAATCATTAATCAGAGTCTGATGCCTTTCTATCTCCCCCCTAAGTTAATCAAATTAATCTTTAAAATAATATCTAATACCCAATCCGATTTTGCTTGGTACATTCTATCTAACTAATACACCCAACATAATTAAGTACATAATTAGACAATAAATCCAAATATTAAAAAAAGATACTATAATAAAAATTTTATAATAACATCAATACCATAGTCTTATTAAACTCTTTAATTAAAACAATATTCTAAACCTCCCCTATTATTAAGTTTTAAAGCCAATCATTTTTAAACATTTTAACATTTTAATCTCTTATCAACTCTTAAATCATTACAATACTACCATCTCATCTTATGTACCTTGCAAAATCTTTTTTTTAAAAAAAAAAAATATACTTTATCCATTATCCAAAAAAAGCTTCTTTTTTTCATTTAATTTCAAGACATTGTAGCTTTTCTCCACCTTTTCCCTTTCTTTCTTCTCCCAACAAACCTTTCTACCCCCCCTTCTTCTAGCCTCTGCCTTGCCAGCTTCCCTTCTCTGTCGTATTCCTTTTCCCTTTTGTTTACTATCATCATATTGGTTTTGCACCTTATTTTCCCTTTCTTAAATGTTTTTTTAGATCTTAAGTCCTTAAGTCCTTTAATTTTCTTCTTTTCTCTTCTTTTCTTTTCTTTCTCTCTTCCTTCTTTCTGGATCAAGTTCTGAGATTCATTAAAGATGGCTCCTTTCTTTCTTTCTTGTTCCTCTGCTGTCTTCATCTGTTGTAATGTTTGTTGATAATTAATAAGCGCCATTTCTAAGAAAAGGAAAGCTTCTTCCACACCATCTTTACCATTTTTTTTTGCTTGTTCATATTCTTTTCTTAGTTCCTCAACAGAAAGAGCCATTATAAATCTTTTCTTTTCTTTTCCCCTTCTTTCTTCTTACAACAACCAGAATATTCAAAAGAAAATAAAAAAAAAATAAAACAGTCCCAAAGTTATCAGTCAGTCCAAACCAAGGCAGAATTCTCACTTTCTCCTTCTGGGGCAATATCAATCCAAGAGAAAGAAAGTCCAAATCTGTTTAAAATCTTATTGCAATATATTCTAGTCTTCAAATCCTTAAGGCATCTGCTCCAACAAATCTTAGCATACAAATGTTTTCTTTTTAATCCTCTCTCTTCCCACTCATCGCTTAAAATCAATTTTCACCTAAAAGAAATAGGTTTCTTAATATCCAGTTATTTATTCCGTAGGAAAAGAGGGAAAGCTATCCTTTCAGCACCTTCACAGCCGCTTTTTTCCTCTTCTGGCAGGTATAATTCAGAAAGTCATACTTTTCAGGAATTTTATTAGATATGTCTTAGAGTCCTAGGAGCCAAGAAAAACTTTCTCCTCTCAATCACTTTCTCCACTTCCTCCTGCGCATTCTTACCCGGCTGCCAGCTTCTTTGTGGCGGCCATTACAGACCGCCGCTGCACCGTCCTGGGAAAAGGGAGTTCTGCCGGCCAGGGAGGGGTCTGCAGCACCCCCAAACCCTTCTCCGGATCCCCTACCTTCAGCTGCCCCTGCAGGGCAGCCTAGCTCCGTACCCGGCTGGGTCGGAGCCCCAAAAACGGCTAGCGCGGCAGGGATCGCGCAGCTTCGCAAATCCCTGCCGCTCGCGAAGCCGACAAACCGAAATCCTAACTACAACGCTTTTCAAACCTTTGCCTCCTTCCACACCTGTCTTGCTTATTCCCAATTCTTCTCTTACAATAGAGGTGTGGTTGCAGCTCCTTACTTATATGATTCTTCTGCTCTTAATAATCTTGCTTTGGCTGCAATAGGAGATCGTTGTTTTTCTTTAAAAAGGGAACAGTAGTGGCTACACTTATAATTTGCCTCTTTTTGAACCACTTTCTTTGTTTGCATTACAGCAGCCTGTTCAAGCTTCAAAACCAACTCTTTCTGTTACACTCAATGGTCGAATTTTTGAAGGTCTGATTGACACCGGTGCAGATGTTTCTGTTATTCGTTCTTCTGAATGGCCCTCTTCTTGGTCTCTCACAGAAGCTTCTTCAGTGCAGGGTGTAGGTGGAGCTCAAGCTGCTAAGGTCAGCTCTCATTGGCTCTCTGCTTCTACTGAGCATTCTACTTTAACTGCTTATCTTAAACCCTATATTCTTCCTCTACATTGTAATCTATGGGGACGTGACTTACTTTCTCAATTTCAGGCTTATATTCAGATACCATAGTTTTTCTATTAAAATGTCTATTTCTCCTTTATCTCTTACTCTTAAAACCTCTATTCCTGTTTGGGTGGATCAATGGCCTCTCACCAAAGAAAAATTGGAGGCTTTACATCTTCTTGTTCATCAACAGTTATTAGAGGGACATATTGAACCTTCCACCAGTCCTTATAACACCCCAGTATTTGTAATTAAAAAGAAATCTGGCAAATGGCGTCTCCTTTGTGATCTCAGAGCTTTGAATATTATTATTCAACCTATGGGATCACTGCAGTGTGGTCTGCCTAATCCTAATTTGATCCCAGCTGGATTTGATCTCATAATAATAGATTTAAAGGACTGTTTCTTTTCTATACCTTTGGCACAAAAGGATAGGATCATCTTTGCATTTACAGTGCCAGAGCTTAACAATTCTAAACCCACATCTAGGTATCAATGGAAAGTTCTTCCACAAGGTATGCTGAATTCACCAACTATGTGTCAATATTTTGTCAATGAGGCTCTGCATCCTTATAGATCTCAATTTCCAAATTTTCTTGTATATCATTACATGGATGATATCTTAATTGCTGCTGATGGGCCAAAGGGGACAGTTCAAAAACTTTCCAATCCTCTTGACCACATTAGCAAAAGCAGGGTTACATATAGCACCTAAAAAATCCAGTCTCACTACCCAATGCAATATTTAGGTCACAAGGTTTTAGCTTCCACAGCATCTCCACAAATTCCTTCACTCACACTTCCACAGCCAACAACACTGGTTCAATTACAGCAGTGCTTGGGGGTTATTAACTGGGCTAGACCATATCTTGCTTTAACCACACAGATGCTATCACCACTTTTTCAAGCACTAGTAGGATTGAAAAATCCTGCAGATAAAGTCTATCTTTCAGATCAGCATCTAGAAGCTTTAAAACAAGTAAACACAGCCCTAGCAACTCAATGGGTAAATCGTGCACTCACAGATAAACCACCTTCTCTTGCTATTCTTTCCACTCATCAACTACTGACTGCAATAATTGTTCAAATC
>NC_142025.1:115659897-115683999 GCF_049901735.1 Notechis scutatus
AAATCAGATCACATATACAAAGGAATGGAAATGCTCCCACCCCCAAAGTCCAAATGACTCTTCCAATTAAAAGTTCTGAATAAGATCATGTGGCCATCTCCAGGTGGTGATGAGGCTTCTGTCAGTTGACCTTGACATATTTTGATAAAAGTTCGCAGTTGCGCAAAAGGGGACAGAAGCTAGCCAAGAAATGGAAAGTTAAAGAAAGGAAACCCCCTTTGCTAATCCAGCAAAGGAATGCAAACACCTCCAGCCTTCTTCCCCTCCAAATTCCCCCTCCCTCCGTTGCTAATGACAGCCGAAAGAAATAGATTGGCATAGCAGCAGAGAAGCAATAGTTAGAATGCAGAATAGAGATATTATGGAAGATATCTTGAGGCTGACACTCTCTTTCTAAAAAAATTACAAACCTGTAAATTCTATTCTTATTTTACTTAATAGATTGAAGATATCTTTTAATTCTTTTCTTTTTTCATTTTATTAAATCCTTGTGTCTTGAAGAATGGTGACCTAGCAATTCATATACACGCTTTTCCTAAAAAACAAAATGAAGTATCTTAAAAGTCTAATTTAGCCCACAGCTCAAAACTCAATGAAAACTCAAGCAGTTACTTGACCAGATCTGTTTACATCTGCTTTCTTTGAATAGCTTTTAACTCAAAAGAATAGGTGCCGGCATATAGAAAAGCTGAGAAGAAACAAAGAAACATTAGGTGAAAAAGACTGTAGAATTTGCTTACTTTGAAAATCCATAGAGGTCCTGAGATGGGTGTACATCAAATGTATGTTCACTGAAGCCATAAAGATGCTGTAAAGCAATTCCTCTGATGAGGAGATCACCTGGTTGGAACCATTCATGTGGAATAGGAATAGATCAGATTCTGGGCACTTGAGGGCATTCACTTTGATCACTGGGAACATCAGAATAAATAACACATCAGCAGCCAAAAAAATCCTCTAAAAGAGGTCTCCAACATATCAAGCCACACCAATGGATCTGACTTAGCATACTAGAGTTTCTCAACACACCTCCTAAGGAAAAAAAAAGAATCAATTTAAATCTTTAACTTCAATGGAGATACAGACATGTGTGTTTGAATAATGACTGGGGTTTCTACAACTCAAATCTAACATTGGTCTGATCAAAGAAAGAAAAGAGGCTGGAGGAATTGAACAAAATAATCCGGTTGGGCTCTTCCCACCACCCAAGCTCTCCATGGAACTGGGACTGGTTTATAACCTCTTTCAACCTTGCTTTCTATTGCTCACTGCTTTCTGGAAAATCTCTGGAGCTTTGAGCAAATGACAGTCATTTGAACCAACTCCAGGAAGAGTTACCTGTTAAAAGTATTTTTCCCCATAAATGGCCTTAAAATGAAAAAAAATCCCTTATAATTGTTAATTGTCAAAGTGAGAAGGTTACTCCCTCTTTCTAATATAAAAGTAATTCCAAAAATCGGATGATTTTTATGATAATACACACATAGACCCAGACAGAATGAAAAATATTATTTTTATCTATCCTAATTGAGAGTACAAAATAGGGGGCAGGAGCTTGCAGAAAACTATAAAAGTGTACATATAGTATATTGTGCATGACAAGCCTTCTGCCCCTTTCCATCTTTTAATGCTTTTTCTTTAAAAAAAATATTTTATTTCATTTGGATGCCATCAAACTTTAATTTACTTTGAGTGACTCACAACAATAAACTCCAATTGACTCTGGGTAACTCACAATAATAAAATAAAGTTTGGAAAACCCAAAATACATAAGATTAACCACAGAGTAAACATAAGACATTAGAGAAGTATCAACTTGTAAAGCAAATTGGACTCCTTTCGAGTTGCCATTGGGAGGGAGGGAGGGAGGGAGGAAAGACCTGAAAGAGCAGCAAGGCAATCAAAACCAGAAGTACATTCCATGCAAACCTTACCAAGTCTGTATCCTGGGTTACCAATCCAGTTGGAGGGGTGTGATCTCTAGAGCCTGCAAATGTCCTCTGTTGGAAAATGTGATTTATGACACACCCAGGGGGGAGGGGAGAAACAGGGTCATAGATGCACCATAAATTATATGAGTCAGAATTGGCTTCATTAGGAAAAGTGCCAACATGTCGCTCCTAATAAATAATTGGATTTCTTTTGAAGTTTGGCTCGAGGCTCATGATTTCATTAGAGCGTTTGTCAGAACTCTAACAAGAAGTCCTTTTCAAATAATACCATTTTTAATAATAATATAACTTTTAAACATTAACAAAAAGATGTATTTAAATTTTTATTGCAATTCAAGGAACCAAGAATTAAACTTAAAATTCTGCAAGATGCAAAAGACATTGGAAGACTAGGATTAGCTCAGTTGAAATAGTATTTTGCATCCTGTTGTTTAATTTGTAGAATAGAATAGAACAGAATAGGACTAGGACTAGAACTAGGACTAGGACTAGGACTAGGACTAGGACTAGGACTAGGACTAGGACTAGGAATAGGAATAGAATAGAATAGAATAGAATAGAATAGAATAGAATAGAATAGAATAGAATAGAATAGAATAGAATAGAATAGAATAGAATAGAAGCTTGGAGATCTTCTAGTCCAGTCCCCTATCCAGCAGGAGACCCTATACCATTTCAGACAAGTGACTGTCTAGACTCTTCTTAAAAACCTCCAGTGATGGTGTGCCTATGATTTCTGAAGGCAAGCTGTTCTACGAGTTAATTGTCCTCACTGTTAGGAAGTTTCTCCTTAATTCCAGGTTGCTTGTCTCTTTGATTAGTTGGTGCTTTAGACAATAATTTGACCCCTTCCTCTTTGTGGCAGCCACTCAATTACTGGAAGACTGCTATCATGTCACCTCTAATTCGTTTTTTTCTTTAGACTAGCCAAACCCAGATCCTGCAGTTGTTCTTCATATGTTTTAGTCTCCAGGCCTTTGATCATCTTAGTTGCTCTTCCCTAAACTTTTTCCAAAGACTCAACATATTTTTCGTAATATGGTGACCAAAATTGATTGCAGTATTCCAGGTGTAGTCTTATTTATAAAGTGGTACTAATACTTTACATGATCTTGAGAGATTGGGTCTTGCCAAGAAATAAAAGAATGTTAGAATTGGAATATTGGAATAATACTTTCAGTGTGACACTTCTTACATAGTAATTTTCAAAATCCCTGTAACTTTGTTATAGCCTAAACATCCATGCTAACTGTTGTATATAGACATTTGCATACTCGTAATACCACATTCTGATTGGACGGCCACTGCCGCCTAGCGATTGGCGGTTTAGCAACTGTTGCGATTGGTCCCCCAACAGCGGGAAGTTTAAAATGATGCCATTGGCCGTGAGCCGTTAAAGAAGAGGCTGCTGCGGCTCAAGTTTAGTTGAAGTTACTGATGCTTAATAAAGAGCTGAATTCAACTCCAGTCTCGAGTCCGTCTTTGTTCCACAACAGAACACTGGCAACGAAGGTGGGATTGAGAGGAAAAAGACTGTAAGCACGTGGCAACAAGAACCGAGCAATCGACGAGATGGCCAGAAATAATTCGCCACCCGCACCGTTCAACCCAGCCGAAGAAGACTGGGAGTTATATATCGACAGGTTCCTTATGTTTTTAGAGAGTAACGAACTGCAAGGAATCACTGACCAGAGAAAGAGAGCCGTATTCCTGATGAATTGCGGCCCTACCATCTTCAAGATGGCCAAGGCATTGGCCAAACCTCATGATGTCAAGCGGATGGCATGGCCAGATCTGAACCGGATATTGAGAGCCCATTATGTGCCGGTTGTCTCCAACCTCATCCGTAGACATGAATTTTATAAACAAGACCAACGAGAAGGCGAAAGTATCGGAGATTTCGTAGCAGCACTGAGGGACATTGGAAGAGCATGCGAGTTTCTCAACATGGACGAAGCCATGAGAGATCGCGTGGTACTAGGATTGAGAGACACTACTTTACAAAGCAAATTACTGAACCGACCCAACATCATCATGAACGAAGCTTTCGCTGAAGCCACTGCAGCTGAAGCAGCAAAGAAATCAGCGGCTACGATGCGGCAAATGAACACAACCAACCGAGAAACACAGAACAGCCCAAACCAAAGCCGAGAAAAGAAAACAGACGGTACCCCAAAACATACTACCGCCACCACCCACCATGAAGACATTGATTCCTTGTCCGACACTGAAGACGAAGACGAGGAAATACATACGCTTCAGTCGGAATGAAACCAGTGAGAAAAGAGAGGAAGGAAGCCCGAGTTTCAGTGTGCCGGATGCGGAGGAGGCCACCCGCGTTCAGAATGCTGTTTCTTGAACGCCATCTGCAGACACTGAGAAAAATGGGGGCACATTGCAAGGGTCTGCCGAAACAAAAAGAGCTATAGTCCAAAAAGACGAGGCAGCACCCCCCCAGAGCTAGAGAAAGACAGACCGGGAGTCACTGGAGCCGAGAAAACCGAAGCAAGCGAATCAATGAAAAAGAAGAAACACACCAAACTTTCATCATTGGAAATACCAGAACAACCGATGCAAAAAAGGTTCGCATAAACGTTAAAATAGAAGGGCAACCATGCGAGATGGAGGTGGACTCCAGCTCATATCTGTCAATGGTATCATGGAACACAATGAAAAACCTGATACCCAACATCCAAAAAAAAGAGCTCGAAGAGCAAAGCTTGACATTAAAAGATTACCAAGGGAACAAGATTCCGGTAGTTGGATTGGGACATTTCAAAATAAATTTCAAAAGACATACTTAGGTCCTTCCACTGATAATCGTCGACCGAGATCGCCCCAGCCTTCTTGGTTTAGAATGGTTCGCACCCTTAGGAATTGAGGTGACAGGAATCAACAGGGGACTCATTAATTTTTACAATGTCTTTTTGCCGCAGTAGGCAACAATAACAGAACCACTGCACAGACTACTCAATAAAAAAGTCACCTGGACCTGGGGCCAACGAGAAGAAGCCGCATTCCAGGGAGTTAAAGACTTAATAACGTCTGAATCTGTATTAATCCAATACAGCGACACGTTACCACTGACTGTCACCTGCGACGCATCACCTTTTGGTGTGGGTGCCATACTCAGCCACACACTACCCGATGGCAGAGAGGCACCGATTGCCTTTTACTCAAAAACGCTGTCAAAAGCCGAAAGAAACTACAGCCAACTAGATAGAGAAGCCTTAGCCGCCATATCGGGGGTCAAACGGTTTCATGAATACCTTTATGGTAGGACATTTTCCTTAATTACTGACCACAAGCCACTGTTGGGAATTCTGGAGGGAAACAGAGCCACCCCCAACATCCTATCACCAAGGATGACATGGTGGTCAGAATTCCTTGCAGCCTACAACTATAAACTCGTCCACCGACCAGGAAAAGCAATACCCCATGCCGACGCACTGAGCCGCTCACCTCTACCAGACCGGGATGACGACCCAGCTCCTACCACGTTAACACTCCAAATTGAAACATTACCAAATCTGCATATCACCGCATCAGACATCGCAAAGGAAACTGCAAAAGACGCATTGATGGCTCGGATCCTAAACTGGGTAGGAAGGGGCTGGCTGGAAAACAATAAGAATGAAACTTTTAAACCCTTCAGAACCCGGCAAAATGAGCTGTCAGTTGAGAAAGGATGTATACTTTGGGGGAATAGAGTTGTTGTTCCGAAAAAACTACAGGAAGAAGTGCTGGGCATGTTGCATGAAGGACACCCGGGTATGGTAAAGATGAAGTCCCTGGCCAGGAGCTACGTCTGGTGGCCAAAGATGGACAGACATTGAAACATGGGTGACAACATGCAATAAATGCCAGAAGTCCAGACCTACTCCCCCACTAGCACCGGTCCTCGACTGGGAGACACCAAGAGGCCCCTGGTCGAGGATCCACATAGATTTTGCCAGACAAACAAAAGGATACACATTTTTAATCGTTGTCGATGCCTACTCAAACTGGTTGGAGGTCAGCGTCATGAATTCCAAGACAACTGAAGCTGTCACCAAACAACTAAGAAAACTTTTCACCACGCATGGGTTGCTGGATTTGCTAGTTTTGGACAATGGCCCCCAGTTCAAAGCCTTAGCTTTTGAACAATTCCTCGCAGAACAGGGCATACGACATGCCCTGACAGCGCCAGCTCACTCGGCTTCAAACAGAAGGGCGGAACGCATAGTTAGATATATGAAAGAGGCATTGGAAAAAATTGACACAGGTGACATTCAAGACAAAATCAATACAATGCTCACAATCCAACATATAATGCCAAGCACATCAACAAACAAGAGTCCGGCTGAACTTTTAATGGGCAGAAAATTGCGGACATATTTGGACAGGTTGCACCCCACCTATAACCCTGAAAAGCCACCAGACTCCTCCAGTAAGTATCACACATTTATACCAGGCAACCTGGTATATGCAAAAAATCTTACTGGAGACCCATTATGGCTACTGGCCACAGTAACGCAAATAACAGGGCCCCGGTCATACCGGTTAGAAACGGCAGAACCTGGAAGAGGCACATCGACCAACTACGGTCTCGAACTATCAAACGGACACGCCCCGAAGCACAGAACATGCACACACACAAATTCCAATAAATAATAACAAAACCAGAGGGGGGGAACCATCAAATATTAAAGAAAGGGAAGACCCTCCATTAACAAGACAAAAAACAAATCACCAACCCGTTCCAGAAAGCCCAACAAAAAATAAAAACTACTTTCCGGAAGGTGAGTTCAGAAGAAAGGAGCTGGAAGACACCCAAGGAAGAAGCAGCCGAGCCGACTCAACCTGCCCAGGTAAGCCAGGAGGGAGCGGCAAAGCCGACTCAACCGGCCCGAAAAAAACAGGTGGGAGCGGCATGGCTGACTCACCCTTCCAGGAGGTTCCAGAGAGAAGGACAGGAGAGACAGTGATCCTGTCCGAACCGACTGAAGTCAACACAGAGACTGAGCTGTGCAGGTCAAGTAGGAACCACAAAAGCCCCGCCTACTTACGCGACTATGTAACGTAGCGTTGGACCGAACCAAGAGGGGAGGGGTGTTGTATATAGACATTTGCATACTCGTAATACCACATTCTGATTGGATAACCACTGCCGCCTAGAGATTGGCAGTTTAACAACTGTTGCGATTGGTCCGCCAATGGTGGGAAGTTTAAAACGATGCCATTGGCCGTGAGCCGCGAGCAGCTGCTATAGAAGAGGCTGCCACGGCTCAAGTTTAGTTGAAGTTACTGACGCTTAATAAAGAGCTGAATTCAACTCCAGTCTCGAGTCCGTCTTTGTTCCACAACAGAACACTAACCTAAACTTTTAGGCTTTTCACCTGTTTTTGAAGATAATAGAGGAATCCTATTTCATTGATTCAACTATCCTTCAGTCTTTACCATATACATAGCAAACTTATATCTGTTAGAATTAATATATTAAATAAAAAATAGGCTAAATTGACTGGCATGGCACAATTACATTTAAAGAAGTAGCAAATCTAAATATAACCACAAAGGTAAAATTTACAAATGAATTCAACCCTCATTTTTTATTAGAAAGTTTCTTTTTTAAAAGTGAGAATCTAAGAGGGTGAACTCTAGTGCCAGCAAGATCGTGTAATATCAATAAATGAATTTCCTGGCTTGCTTTCGAGTTGTCATAAGAAGGAGGGGGGAGATCTGATGGAGCAGTTTGTTGCTATTATCAGAAGCACATTTCACACATATCTTTCTCCAGATTGTGTCTCAAGTTACCAAGCCCAGACAGAGAGGCATGTTTTCCACAGCCCACAAAAGTGCTTCATTGGCAAATGTGATTTATGACACAAACTGGGAAGAGGGGGGAAACAGAGTCATAGGTGAACAATAAATTACATAGGGCAGAGCTGACTGCACTTGGGGAAAATGCCAACATGTTGCTCCTAATAAATAATTGGATTTCTTTTGAAACTTGGCTCAAGGCTCATGAATTAATTAGAGCATTTGTTGGAACCCTGGCATTTCCTTTTCTTGCTCTGAGTTTGTTCATTTTGCCGATTATGTTGCCCTTATTAGAAGCAAACCCACTTTTTCATAAGAAACCAGAACTAAAATATCTCAACAGTGTCAAGGCTGAGTGGTTCTGCATTTTAAGGACTATACAATTTTGGTGTTAGATTGGGTGACACTGCCTCAGACAGACCTGGTGTACAATCTGGGGGTCTTCCTGATATTTTCAAGTCCTGCTCAGAGAACAGGTGGTAACCATGGCTAGGAGGGTCTTTGTACAACTTTATCTTGTGTGGATCATCCCCTAAAACAGCAGGCTGTGCTCAAAGATTCTCAGGCCCTAGTCAAGTCCAGATGAACTATTGTAATGCACTGTACCCAGAGATGGGCTTCAAAAATTTCAGTAATCGGTTCTCTGCCCAGTTGTTGGGTGGGCATGGCCATGGTGGGCATGGCCAAGTCGGGTTCCTGCACCCTCCCCAGGCTCAAGGGAGGATGAAAATGATCTCCCCTGAGCTCCGAAGGCCGTCTGGAGCCCAGAAATGGGCCCATTTCCGCCCTTCTAGAGTCTCAAGCAGGCCCATTTTTTGCCCTCCCCAAACTCTACATGGGCCCTGCATGTACCTCACATCTGCATGTGCCTCAATACAGGCAGCATGGAGACTCCTGGGCAGGGCAGGGTGGGAGTGGCAGGATGGGGTGGGTGAGGCCAGCCAGGGGTTGGATTTGCCAGTTTGCCAAACCAGCCATAACATTAGCTACAGGTTCACCTGAACTGGGGATAATCCATAGCAGCCCACCATTGACTATACCTCGGGTTGTCCTTGAAAAGTATTTAGAAGCTTCAATTGCTCCAGAGTGGAATCGTATGGGCAATATATGTTTGCATGTTATATCTGTGCTCCACAATCTGCATTGGCTACCAGTTTAATTTCCAATTCCAATTCCAGGTCCAATTGTTTTTGACCTTTGAATCCCTACATGTGATGAATTCCCATTATTTGAAGGACCACTCTCCCCAATGACTTCAATCAGTCCATTACTTCCAGCAAAGAAAGCATGTTATGAGTACCATCTGCAATTGGTGGTCCAAGAATGCAGGCCTTCTCTGATAGGGCACCTACCCTATGGAACATTCTCTTCCTTCAAAGACAGGTTGACTCCATCCCTCAAAACCTGGTTATGTCACAAAGACTGAAGAGTCTAGTGAAGAGAAGGACCAGGGGAGACTTGATAGCAGTGTTCCAATATTTGAGGGGCTGCCACAGAGAGGAAGGGGTCAAGCTATTTTCTAAAGCACCTGTAAACCAGACAAGGAATAATGGATGGAAACTGAACAAGGAGAGATTTAACCTGGAAATAAGGAGAAACTTTCTGACAATGAGAACAATCAACCAATGGAACAGCTTGACCTTGGAAGTTGTGGGAGCTTTATCACTGGAGGCTTCCAAGAAAAGATTGGATTGCCATTTGTCCGAAATTGTGTAGGGTCTCCTGCTTGGGTGGGGGGTTGGACTAGATGATCAAAAGGTCCCTTCCAACTCCAATTATCTGTTAACTGTTAACCAGATATGTTTTTAGAAGTCCCAATTGCAATTGACATTTTACTCTTTCCATGTGGCTTATATATTTAAATTTATTAGTGTTTTTTATATTTTTAATGATGACTTTTTGCATTTTTAGGATGATTATTTTTATATATTTGTTGTTACTGATTGCTGTATGCCACCTAGAATCTCTTTTTTGTGACATGGCTGGCCATATGATTGTGAGAAAGCAATCAAACAAACACAAATATTTTCTGTTGCTAATTCATGGCAAGTTTAAATCCTGGCTTTTACCCAATTTTTCTGTTATTTTGTTAGGTTTTTTTCCTATTTTCTTTTCTTTTTTTTACTTTTCCAAAGTAAAAAATCATCCAAGTTTCAGTAGTCAAAGAATGGTTTTGAAGTACTCTGAATTTTTTTCAGTTATTATAGTAATAGCAATAGCACTTAGACTCGTATATTGCTTAATAGTGCTTTCCAGCCCTCTATAAGCAGTTTACAGAGTCAACATATTGCCCCCAACAATTTGGGTCCTCATTTTACCCACCCTGGAAGGATGGAAGGCTGAGTCAAACTTGAGTCTGGTGAGATTTGAACTGCCAAAATTGAAGGCAGCTGGCAGTCAGCAGAAGTAGCCTGCAGTACTTCATTCTAACCACTGTGTTACCGTGGCTCAAAAAGGAAAGAAATTAGGAGATATTACATTTAATATCCTTTAAAAATGTCCAACAATGGAAGAAAAAAATATGAAAGCATAATTATTTCCCCTCTAGAATTATTCTAAAGATAATAATTAGTTCTCTTTGTAAAATCTGTAAACACTTGAATAAGACTTTAGAGAAATGGGGGGGGGGGGAGGAAAACTAAAGAAAAGTCTGTCCCATGAAGACTGGGTAGTAGAAGAAAATGACACACAAGTCCCATGATTTCAACTGCCTCAAAGTAAGTAGTGTTGTTGGAGATGCATTCAGTGCAATTCAGAACTTTTGTGTATAATCACTATATGCAAGAAGAATCAGAGCTAACATTTCGCTTTCAGACTTGCTCTTAAAAGGAATTTTGAAGCTGGTGAATGGAGACTAATATTGGAAGCTGCTGGTAGTGGAACTTCTATATTTAGAGAGCCTTTGCTGACCATAATGGTTTTTCTTCTCTTGTTTCCACGTATCAGAGTGAAATCTTTGCCCTGTCATCCAGGTAATCCCATAATTGTTCCAAATGAATGGTACCATAAAGGGGACTTTGTCATTGGTGGGATGGTATCCACGGCGAACTATCATTTCAATGAGCTTTCCTTTCACCAGCATCTCTCTCAGGAATATTGTAAGTAAGGAATTCTGATCTTTCACCTTTGTGGCATCTCTAGGTAGAGGGATTGTAATAAATAGGGGGAAAGTACATTTTCTTCCCTAATGTGGACCCTTTCTGATGAAAAATACTGCATGATGGAACATAGAATGTCATAAAGCTATTGTTTGCTTATGATGCAACAAAATTCCATCTTTGAAAATGTGAAGCATTAGATTAGAAGTGTGATTGGACACACACAAGGAATTTGTCTTGGAAGTATGTGCTCTCAGTGTACATAAAAAGAAAAGACACATTTGTCAAGAATCATAAGGTACAACACTTAATGATAGTCATAGGGTACAAATAAGCAATCAAATCAAATAGTACTAGGAACTATTAGGAAGCCTATTTTATGTCAAAAATATTAGGAAGCCTATTTTATGTCAAAAAGAAAATACTGAGGGAAAAATATATCAAAGTGTGCATAAACCTACAAGAAATGTGGAAATTTCTATCTCGTAATAAGAGCTTCCTGTGACCTGTTTTATGGTGTAAGATTTTTCGAGTGCAGCTCAGAATCTAATAAACCCAATGAAACTCTGAATATGAGGCTACTGATAATCAGCTTTATTTTCTGATCAGAAAGCAAAAACTTTTCAGTCTCCCACCCTAAACAGCAAGGCAGAGAGAAAGAAAAGCAGGCGCATTCAAAAATGTTTCCTTGAACTTTTATAGATTACACAGCTAGCAAACACTGTAATTGCTCTGGAAACATTATTTCATATCAAGCAAAGCTCATGAAATTTTCTCAGCACTTCTGCAAATAAAGCAACCTTACTTAGATGGATTGGAAAGAAATACATTTTAGCTCAAAGCTTCGTTTCTCACATTTTAAGTTACTGGGAAGTTAGAATACATTCTAAGTTAGTTACAAGAAGGTAGATGCATTTTGCATTTCTCAAGTAGTTACTTTGCTAAGCTAAGGTTGGCAGTTCACCTAGTAGTTTTTATCTCTGCAGTTAGCTCATCTCCCAGCTTTGCAAGGAAATCATATAATATAATATGATATGATATGATATGATATGATATGATATGATAATGTAATATAATATAATGCAATATAATAATATAATATAATATAATATAATATAATATAATATAATATAATATAATATAATATAATATAATATAATATAATATAATATAATATAATATAATATAATATAATATAATATAATATAATATAATATAATATAATATAATATAATATAATATAATATAGTATAATATAATAAATATAATGTAATACAATACAATACAATACAATACAATACAATACAATACAATACAATACAATATAATATAAAGATGCAAGTTCCACACAAGGCAAGATACTTTACAAAAGTTTATCATGAAGAGTTGCACTGTCAAGTCAGTGTTCATTCCTGACAACTGCCTGGACTACTCCCTGCAATTTTCTTGGCAGCATTTTCTGAAGTGATTTGTCCTTGCCTTCTTCCTAGAACTGAGCAACAGTAACTGGCACAAGGTCACCCATATCTGACTTCATGCTCCAGACAGAGCTAGAACTCTTAAAATGGCTGGATTCCAGCCTGATTCCTTAATCCCTACACCTAACAGGCTTTCATCTTTCAATTAACAACTTAATATATTAAAAAAAAAAAACCTGTTCCATGTTAAAAATCTCTCTTTTTGAGGATCTCATCCATTTCTTCCAAACAGAACTTTCTCAGTCTTTCCTTTCCTCTTGATTCATTAATCATCAGGGGATCTTCAAACTTGACATCTTTAAGACTTGTGGACTTCAACTCCAAGAATTCCTCCTCCAGTCATGTTAGCTCAGGAATTCTGGGAGTTGAAGTCCAAAGCCTTAAACTTGCCAAGTTTGAAGACCCTTGCATTAATCAATGAATTGTTTCATTAATATTTTCATCTGCTTTTGATTCACCTTCATTCTATCTCTTTGACCAGTCCACCTCTATGTATATAAAGTGATTTGTGGATGGGATAGAAACAAGGATCAGTTCCCTAGCTTTCTGCATGCATGTTCGGATGCTTATCTATTGTACTTGGTTTGGGGAATCCCCGGAAAAAGCATACAAAAAAAAAAAAGTATTTGAAGCAGCTGCAAGAGCAACTCATGGTTGCTTTAAAGCTTCACTAGGAGGGTGCTTTGCTTATCCAAATTTGTTTCCTAATTGTGTGTGTGTGTATGAGCTTGTATTTTATTTTTTGAATGAAACTAAATATTTCTGAAGCATTTCTTTGAAATAATACCAACATATCTACTATTTATATTCTCCACATTGATTTCAAAGTTATACAACCTTTCATGAATTCATCTAAGATCTTTCTATTCTTCCCTGTCTTTTGGGATATTCATCCTCTCTTTCTGGCTATTTTTGCAGCTTATCTCCATAACAACATAAACACTTCATTTTGTTTCTATTGATTTTTTTTTCAAATTTTAGATTGTTTGTAGCAAGTAAAATGGATCCAGAGACTGATAAAAAACAAAATAAAGCAGTTATATGGGTTGTAGAATCTGAACATAACTGTCTTTCAGCATAGTGACAAAGTTCTATCAACATGTCTTGGGCTTGGTATTTGCAGTAAATGAGATCAACCAAAATTCCCAGATCTTGCCCAATGTCACACTTGGTTTCCACATCTATGATAGTTATTACAATGAGAAGATGACTTATCAGACCACCCTGGACCTGCTCTTCAAATTTGATAGATTTGTCCCCAATTATGCATGCAACATCCACAAAAATTTCATCGCCATCATTGGTGGACTTGGCTCTGATATATCCTTCCACATGTCTGACATCTTAACCCTTTATAAAATTCCACAGGTAAGTTCTTCAAATGTATTTTTGTCCCTTCTAGTCTATATTTTGTCTGATTCAAGCTAGCTTCATGCCAAATGAAGAACTAGAACTCATAATCTCCTGGTTTGCAATCCTATGCCTTAACTGACTCCCATGCCACTATAATTCATAATTTCTTTGATTATAAATTAAGATGGGATTTGATTATGAATTAAGATGAGGTAGATAAGCATTTAATTGATTCTTGGAACAACATTATACCTTAGAAAAAAGGAAGAAAGATTTGACTGGCAACAAATTCTTGACTATTCAAAATGAAGCCAAATTATTGTGGTTTAAAGGATCTTGACAATTAAAGAACAGCAAAAATAAGGCAGAATAATGCGTTCGAACAGATTAATTTCTTGTTATTCTTTTTGTAGAAATTATTTCATTTTCCCATAGACCAGCATTGTTTACTTAGAATGAAGAAAAGAGATTCAAATCATGATCTGAGACTCCATGCTCTAAAAAGGCAGTCCCAAAAACTGAAAGATATTTCTTACAGTAAATATATGTGTGGTTATTTTTTAGCTCACATATGGTTCTTTCGCCTCTGAACAAAACAACCCTGCACGATTTCCTTCCTTTTATCGCATGGTTTCAAATGAAGCCCTTCAGTATGCAGGAATTGTCAAATTACTGAAGCATTTTGGATGGACCTGGATTGGACTCATTGTTTTGAGAGACAAGAGCGGAGATCATTTTTTGGAGATCTTGGAACCTTTGTTTTTCCAGAATGGAATCTGTTCAGCCTTTATACAAAGAATCCCAAGCCAAGGTCGTTTGCCATCATTAACCCAAATCAACGAAGTATCCTCATGTACTTATCAATATGTCATGGACAACAGAGCCAACGTATTTATTGTGTATGGAGAAATTCTCACAGTTATGTGGCTGAATTTTTTAATGTTTCAGTCTGATTCTTTTCATTAGGAAAATGCACCCATGGGAAAGTTGTGGATTGTGACTGCACAGATTGATTTCACCATCATGGGCCTTGTAACCAGCTGGGATTCAGAATTATTCCAAGGCACCATATCGTTTGAGGTTCCTTCAAATGAACCAGTCGGGTTTCAGACCTACCTTCAGAACGTAAAATGCTGCTCAGAACAAGGGGACAATTTCCTAAAGGATTTTTGGGAGCAAGCCTTTCACTGTACGCTTTCAAATTCCAAAGAATCAGTGGAGCACAATAAAATATGCACTGGGGTAGAGAAGTTGAAGGTGCTTCCAGACGCTGTTTTTGAAATGCAGATGACTGGTTACAGCTACAGTATCTTTAATGCTGTCTATCTTTTGGCACATGCTTTACATGCCATGTCTTCATTTAGGTCCCTCCACCAAATGTTAGTGAAAAGAAACAGACTTGTACGTCAAGAACTTCAACCTTGGCAGGTAATAAGGATCATGGTGGCTCCTGTGGTTAGGATACTGGGTTCATGATTTGCAAGCTCACGTTCAAGACCAGAGTGTTCCTTTGTGGTGGGATGAAGTCCCATCATTCGCTCCAACTCCTGCTAACCTAGCAATTTGAAAGCGAGTAATCACTAGTAGATAAATAGGTACCACTTCAGTAGACAGATTAATATGAAAGGAGACATCTCCAGGGCAACAGTAATGTCACCAGCTAATTCATTAAACCTGGAAGCCTCTTAGGTGCTTCTGATACAAATGGGATGGGGCTAGGTAATTTCTCAAAAACAAAATAACTTTATTATTAGGAACACATTTTTGGTAAGTGAAATAGCCTTCAGATAAGTTGCAATGGAATCATAATCTTTGTTCTCGGTGAATGCATGCCAATTCTTTGTTTATTTCTGTGCTTGAGCCATGGTGGTGCAGTGGTTAGAGTACAGTATTGCAGACTACTTCTGTTGACTGCCAGCTGCTTGCAATTTGGCAGATCGAATCTTACCAGGCTCAAGGTTGACTCAGCCTTCCATTCTTCCAAGGTAGGTAAAATGAGGATCCAAATTGTTGGGAAAAATATTATGCTGATTCTGTAAACTGCTTAGAGAGAGCTGTGAAGCACTGTAAAGATTATATAAGTCTAAGTGCTGGTGCTACTTGCATTTTATGTATTTTTGTCCTTGTATTTTATATATTTTTGTCCTTGTTCAAGAACACTCAGAAGAGGTGCCATTCAAGATTAGCTGAGACAGGACTTCCTGTTTTGAGCTTCCCCAAAGACGGACCACTGACCGCGATTGTGCACAACTTTGGTTCATGCTTCAGCATTGGAGAGCCCCAATCCTTTGGATTCGGGGCAGAAGCTACCTCGTAGGGGTAGCAGAGGAAGGGGAGACTATCAGCTGGGTAGAGGAGAGTCACAAATCCCCTCTCCGGCTTGGCAATTGTTCCCTCCCAAAGACGCCTGAAGTGGTGGTCTAAAATGGCCACCCTGAAGGGGAAGATCAGACTGGAATAAGATTGTGCAGGAGAGAGAGAGAGAAGCGAACAGCAGGAGGAATTGGATGATATAATCAAATGGAAGATACCCCCAGGATTAACATTTCAAAGAATCTTTAAGAAAGGATCTAAGCAACCAAGAAAAAGAGGAAAAAAAGGTGTGAATTGCTTTTGATAGCGTCGTGGCTTTGAAACCACAAAAGGTAGAAGCTAGAGAAGGAACTATATAATCAACTTGGATAAGTATACTTTGATTTTATATTGGCACTAATAAAGCTGAATTGTAGACTGTTAAAGAGGGAATTTAACATCAACTGGATTTGATTTTTTTTCTTGTTGGAAAATTGTGGGTTAAAAAGCTCTGAATAGTAGAGAAGAAAAAAGAAAAGAGGGGGTGAAGACTTAGCATAATAAAGAGTGCCATCTCAGTTAAACTCAACTTGTTTTCCTTTTTAAAAACTCTTGTTTCTTGAAATTGCATGGAAATTGATACAATAAAGCAGGAACTTTGAAAAATTGAAAAATTGTAACAAAGAAAGAATTAGGAAGATTCTGCCTTTGGATTAGTTGCTGATTCTGACATGAATTTGGCACTGGATTAGCGGAGACTTAAAAACTTGAGAGGAAAAATAGTTGGCTGTTGGAAATAAACTTTAAAGATACTATTTGGATTAAATTGCGAATTAGAAAGTTGTAAAATGGCGATTTCTCTTCTGGCATTAAAAATGGAACTCAGAAAAATGAAAGAAACACTACAAGAATGAGGTGAATCGCTGGGTTTTGCTTTAAAATTTATTGAAAATGCGACAGCAGAATATGAACAACAAAAACAAAAGGCAGAAGAGGAGATGGAGCAAATCATAGAAGAGACCATCTTTAGTGGTCATCGAGAACCAAGAACTCTTGAAAGAAAGAAGAAAACAGTTGGAAATAAATACAGGAAATTTAAGAAATTAAATAGAAAGGGGAATATCCGAAAAATTAAAAAAGGGAAAAAGAGTCAGCAGAAATTCAAAGGGCGAAAGGAAGCTATAAATAGAGAGAGGGATAAAAACTGGAGTGAAAGAACAAAGGAGAAAAGACAGGGGGAAAGAAAGGACAAGAAACAGGATTTGGAAATAAATAAATATGGGAATTGTAAAAAAAATGGGGAAATCCTTAATTGGACACAGAGATAATGGGCCATTATTATATAGAAAGGGGATTCTGCAAGGTATTGAGGGGTAATATAAATAAATTTATAGTTACGAAATAGGGACATATAGACTGACAAGATGGAAAAACAGAATTGTTATTTTTTGGATAATGGAATCTAATGCTCTTCCTCTTTATTTAGAGAGAAAATTGTAACAAATAATGGAATAAGTATATTAGATATATTGAAATATTTTTAAGATTGGAATGTTGGCTTTTTTGGTTTAAATATGAATGGAATAATTAACGGAATATGTGTATTAAATATATGGAAATAAATGAAATGATATAAGAAGACAGCTGAAATGGAATTAATTTTAGGGCTTAGGATTTTTTTACTGTTTGAATGAGTAGATTAATATGTCCTTTTTTGGGAGTGGGGTAAATTTAATGAAATTTAATAGGAGAAAAATCATGCAGAATCTGATTTATACATGCTGTTCTGTACAGTCATTAATATACTTGTAAACGCCGTGCGGGGATTGGTCAAGACGCACGGCGAGCTGATTGGCCGAGCAAGCCGCACTGATTGGTCCGCCGCGAATCTCCCACGATTGGTGGAAACTAATCGCGGGAGATTCGAGGCGGTGCCATTGGCCGCGGCCGCCTCGGCCAAGGAATAAAAGCCGCCATTTTTCCTTTGGACCCGAGCCGATCTCGGGAACTAAATAAAGAGCTGAAACCAAGTCACTGGCACCGAGTCTCTTTTCCGCGACGGACATAACACTGGCGACGAGGGTGGGATCCCAAGCCTGATTCCCATCGAACACATGTCCGGAGGAAACGAGACCGACGAGATGGCCAACATCACACCGCCCGCGCCCTTCAACCCAGCTACTGAGGATTGGGAATCGTACACCGACCAGTTCCTGATGTTCCTCGAAAGTAGCAACCTAAAGGACGCAAACTGGCAGAAGAAAAGAGCCGTCTTTCGAACACATTGCGGGCCCTCAGTGTTTAAGATGGCAAAAGCCCTCGCGAAACCTGAGGATGTGAAGACGATGGACTGGGCCGATCTCGAGCCGTTGCTCCGGAACCACCCTCATCAGGCAGCACGACTACTACCGGCGAGACCAGAGAGGGGGCGAGAGTATCAGCGATTTCGTGGCTTACCTACGAAATCTCGGGGGCATGTGTGGGTTTACAGACATGGACGAGGCACTCTGAGACCGCGTCGTCCTGGGGCTCAGAGATCCAGTCCTACAAAGCCGACTGATAGCAAAAGGTGACATCGCCCTTGCCGACGTCCTCGCAGACGCCACCGCAGCTGAAGCGACCCGGAAATCGGCGGCTCGAATGCGGAGACCAGACGCCGGAGACCGCACTGCAACCACTGAGGCAGGCACGGCAACCGAGACATGCTCCGAAGCAAGCTGCCAAGAGACCACCACCACACACCATGGCGACCTCGACTCCGTCTCCGACACCACGGACGAGGAAGAGGACATCCATCGACTCCAGATGGAACGAGATTGGCGCGATCGGCGGAGTCGTAAGTCGGGACCCCAATGCGCCATGTGTGGAGGCGACCACCCTCGATCAGAGTGCCGATTTTTCGATGCAATATGCCGGCACTGCAATAAAAGAGGCCACATCGCCAGAGTCTGCCGACTTAAGAAAAACTACAGTCCCCAGCGACAAGACAACAGCAACCAGAGACGAGACGGCACCCCCCAGGCCCAGAGACCGCCAAGCTGAAAATCGTTGGAGCCGAGACAGACGGGGCCGCCGAAATGGCGAGAACCGGCAGAGAGAGGAAGCCCACCAGACGGTCGTCATCGGCCATTCGTCCAGCGCAGACGCCTGGAAGGTACATGTGGAAGTGGGCATCGAGGGCGAGCCTTGCAAGATGGAGGTGGACTCCGGGTCCTACCTCTCCATGGTTGCATGGCGGGAAATCAAGCGACTGGTGCCCAAAATCCAAAAAAGAGGACTGGAAAGCCAGAAACTAATCCTCAAGGACTACCAGGGAAATCGCATCCCGGTAGTCAGAACAGGACAGTTCGAGATAACCTTCAAGGGGCGCACAGCAAGGCTCCCACTGACAATCGTGGACCGAGACTGCCCCAGCCTTTTAGGACTGCAATGGTTCGCGCCACTCGGAATCAGAGTGACGGGCATCGATCACATCGGGGAGGCCGATTGGGAGGAGCAACTCGCAAAGGACTTCCAGGAAGTGTTCGACGGCACCCTAGGCAAGTACCGAGGGCCCCCTATTTTCTTCAGCCTAGACCCCAGCGTTCCCCCAATACGCCTAAAACCACGGTGGGTACCTTTCGCACTCCGGCCCAAGATCGATGAGCAAATAGACAAGCTCATCAGACAAGGGGTCCTCGAACCAATTGACCACGCCAGATGGGAGACCCCCATAGTCACCCCAGTCAAGCCCGATGGGTCGGTGAGAATCTGCGGGGACTATAAGGCCACCCTCAACTGCGCTTTACAACAGAGCACCTACCCCGTCCCAGTAGTGCAGCACCTCCTACACTCACTGGTGGGGGGGGCAAGGTTTCTGCGAAACTCGACCTGGCGCAAGCCTATCAACAACTGCCGGTCGGCGCAGAAACCGCCGAGGCGCAAACCATAGTAACCCACCGGGGGACCTTCCGCTGTAAGAGACTCCAGTTTGGAGTCAGCGTGGCCCCAGGAATATTCCAGAGCCTCATGGAGAGAGTCCTGCAAGGAATCAAGGGGGTGGTGCCCTACTTCGACGACGTACTGGTGTCGGCAGCCAACCAAAAAGAACTGGAGGGTCGCCTGAGGGAGGTCCTAATGAAATTCAAAAATGCGGGGCTGAAGGTTAAAAAGGAAAAATGCCAATTACATACTGAGAGGGTCGAATTCCTGGGGTACCTTTTAGATCAGCACGGAATTCACCCAACCGAGAAAAAAATCAGAGCAATCAAGGAAGCCCTCAGGCCGAAGAATAAAACGGAACTACAGGCATTTCTTGGGCTGCTTAATTTCTATAATGTTTTCCTGCCCCAGAAGGCGACCGCGGCGGAGCCTTTTCATAGGCTTTTGGACAAGGCGGCCCCATGGACTTGGAGGAAACGCGAGGAAGCCGCCTTCAACAAAACCAAGGACCTACTCACCTCGGATGCCGTCCTCATCCAATACAATGAGACCCTACCGCTAGCAGTCACATGCGATGCATCACCCTTCGGCGTCGGCGCCGTACCCAGCCACACTCTCCCCGATGGAAAAGAAGCACCCATCGCCTTTTTTTCAAGGACCCTCACCAAACCGGAAAGAAACTACAGCCAGCTGGACAAAGAGGCCCTGGCTATCGTTGCTGCCGTCAAAAGGTTCCACGAATACATCTACGGCCAGACGTTCACCATTGTCACCGACCACAAGCCGCTGCTGGGAATCCTGGCAGGAAACAGGGCCACCCCGAACATTCTTTCTCCAAGAATGACAAGGAGGTCCGAATTCCTTGCCGCCTACAGCTACCGGCTCACACACCGACCCGGTAAGACAATCACCCACGCAGACGCCCCAAGCCGCACGCTGCTACCTGGCGTGGACACCGACCCAGCACCCACAATGGCCACCCTTAGCATAGAGACTCTGCCTGATCTACCTGTAACCGCGTCAGACATTGCCCGCGAAACTAATAAAGACAAACGTCTGGCACGAGTGTTACATTGGGTAGAGAAGGGGTGGCCCGAAAAGGACGACGACGAAACATTCAGGACATTCCGGAACCAGCAAACAGAACTGTCATTACAAAAAGGGTGTTTACTTTGGGGGGATAGGGTTGTCATTCCGGAAAAATTACAGGGAAAGGTATTGGAATTGTTACATGAGGGGCACCCAGGCATCGTTAGGACAAAAGCCTTGGCCAGAAGTTACGCCTGGTGGCCAGGGATGGACAAACGAATCGAGGCTTGGGTGGCAGCATGCAACCGATGCCAGGAAACCAGGCCCAGCCCCCCTGCCGCCCCAATCCTGGAATGGGAAACCCCCAGGGGACCATGGTCCAGGATTCACATAGATTTTGCCGGACCCACGAAAGGGCACACCTTCCTCATTACAGTAGATGCTTACTCCAACTGGTTGGAGGTAAGCAACATGAGAACTACCAACACGGAGGCCGTTACCAAGGAACTCAGCAAGCTGTTCACAACCCACGGCCTCCCAGACGTCATCGTATCTGACAACGGGCCCCAATTTACTTAGATGGAATTCAAAAAATTCCTAGCGGAGCGGGGGATATGGCACGCGTTGACAGCGCCGGTACATCCGGCGGCGAATGGGAGGGCAGAACGGATGGTTCAATTTACAAAAAAAAAAACAATCCAAAAGATAGAAAACGGGGAAATCCAAGAGAAAATAAATAAAATGCTTTTTATACAACACATAACCCCGAACATAACAACCAACAAAAGCCCGGCAGAACTATTAATGGGGAGGAAATTAAGGTCCCCACTCGACAGACTGCACCCCACATACAACCCAGAAAAAACCCCAAATTCCTCAAGCAAAGACCGAACATTTAAACCAGGTGACGCAGTATACGCAAGGAACCTTACTGGGGACCCACTTTGGGTACCAGCAACCATAACCCAAGTGACAGGTCCCCGCTCGTACCGGCTACAAACAACCGAATGACGAGCATGGAAACGACACATCGACCAATTAAGGTCAAGAACAACCACGGGAAACACAACCGACACGCAAACAGACACAGACACACACCCAGAAAAAGAAGGGAACCCCCCCCAACACAAACCAAGAGGGGAGGGAAGACCCCAAGAACCAACCCATACCAGAAAGAAACTGGGAATACTCACCAACAAGCAGCCAGCTCGAAGCCTCACCAGGGAGAAGCAGCCAGGCCAGCTCAACCAGCCCAGAAAGACCAGGTGGGAGCGGCAACAACCACAGCTCAACCAGCCCGGGTAGACCGGGAGGGAGCTGCGACGAAAGGTCCGGCTCACCCTTCCAGACAGTTCCATCAACGAGGCAGAGAGCAACACAGAACCCGACTGAACCGGCCGAGAGCCAAGCACCAACTAACCTGCGCAGGTCAACTAGACAAGTACGAAGCCCCGCCTACTTACAGGACTACGTCACGTAGGACCATACCAAGAGGGGAGGGGTGTTCTGTACAGTCAATAATATACTTGTAAATGCCGCGCGGGGATTGGTCAAGACGCACGGCGAGCTGATTGGCCGAGCGAGCCGCACTGATTGGTCCACCGCGAATCTCCCGCGATTGGTGGAAACTAATCACAGGAGATTCGAGGCAGTGCCATTGGCCGCGGCCGCCGCGGCCAAGGAATAAAAACTGCCGTTTTTCCTTTGGACCCGAGCCGATCTCGGGAACTAAATAAAGAGCTGAAACCAAGTCACTGGCTCCGAGTCTCTTTTCCGCGACGGACATAACACATGCTATATAGTTTTAAAGGGATTATTAAGTTTAATGTTTTAGGTAATAATGTTAAATGTTTTAACGAGATTTAAAGGGGGTGAAAATAAATGAATTTATAACTTAGAGGTGGCACACTTATATTGAAATTTCAGGGGGGAAACCAATTTATAGAAGTGTCTTTTTTTAAATTAGAATTTAAGATGAAATGTGACAGTTACAAATGTGACAGTTAAAAGCACTAAAGTATAATGATTATGAAGTTATCATAAGTGAATTAAATAGTGAGATAAATATTTGGAATAATACAATAAAATAGAAAATGTATAAAAGCATTGTTAAGATAAGGAATTGGATATAAAAATTGAATATGTAATCATGGTCATATTTGTATGTGTATGTGAAACCTGTAATCATGCTGTTCACTAAAAAGAGATGTTAAAATATGGAAAACTGAATAAAACTTGTTTTAAAAAAAAGATTAGCTGAGACAGATTTATTTGTTTATCTAGCATATTGCAAATACATGGACCCACAGTAGTTCAAATGTCAACATCCAGTCCACCCAGTCATCTAAGGACAGGGTGGTCCACACTGAAAAAACCAGACCCTGTGCTGGTGTAAGCTCTTGATGACATCTGGACACAATGTGATAGATATTTTGTTGAGGAGCATCACAATCACACTGAGGAGTAGAGACAAGACCCCATGGCAATGTCCCCAATCTGTCTTGTGGGCCTGATATCCATTGCTTATCCGTTGCCATGTATTTAGAGAGTCAGGAGATCTACAAAGATGTCTGGCTGCCAACTGTCATTAACCGCCAATACTTCAATATAGTCTGGCTGCCAATTGTTGCTAGTCATTTGGTTCACACTACTGTGCTATCCAGGGTGCACCACAAGGAGGAGGTGAACTAGCACTACACTGCAGCAGAGACAGAAAGAATCCATGAGACTTTTTATTGCTGTGGTTGTAATTGGCCCAGGAGACCTGGCTTATTTGATTTTGACTGGGTGGGGAAATTGTTTCAAATAAGGATATTCAAAAGGAATGCCATTTTTAACTTAGACTACTGCAAAAGAAAATTGGAATATATTTTTCCCTTAAGCTTTGAATGCCAACATCCTTCTTTTTTAGTATGTCTACATTGTCACTGTCTCCACCCTCTGGAACCAACTTATTCTTTTAATTTCTAAGGATGCATTAAAGGGGGAATGAGTAAATAAATAAGCTAAACTCTCTCTCATGTTCTCTCCTTTATACCTTTAAGGTATTATAATTGGAGTAACTATTTCCTTTTTTTAAAAAAAACAAATTTTTATTGATTTTAAAAACAAACAAAACATAAGAGTAACTATTTCCAAAATAATTTTTAATTGGTTCAGTCCTAATCACTGAATTCA
>NC_142025.1:115684099-115704020 GCF_049901735.1 Notechis scutatus
GAGGCTGTATTGCTGGAGAAACAGGCATTTCCTGTTCTGTTCTCATTCTGTTCCTGTTCCTCTCATTCCCATTCTTGGCCTTCATTCCTGGCCTCCATTCAAACTGCTATTCCTGGGCCCTCATTCCCATTCTATTCTGGCCTCATTCCTGGCTCGTCTCTCATTCCCTATTCTTGCCTGCTCATTCTCATTCTTGGCCTCTATTCCTATTCTCATCTCTACTCCTCATTCATTTTGGTCTTGTCTCTATTCATTCTTATTCTATCTATTCATTCCTATCTCATTCTATTCTATTCTCATTCCTATTCCTATCCTCATTCCTGTCTCTGATTCCTATTCCATCTGGTCTTCATTCCCATTCTACTCTATTCCCTCATTCCCATTCCCATTCCGTTCTATTCTATTCCATTCTGTTTTATCTCATTCCTTATCTCATTCCCATCTCATTCCATCTCTATCCACATTTTATCCTATCTCATCTCTATCTCATTCTATCTATTCATTCATCTCATCTCATTCCTATCTCATCTCATTCCTGTCTCATCTCATTCTAACCTCTATCTCATCCCAATCATATCTCATCTCATCTCATCCTGTCTCTATCCATCTCATCTGTCTATTCATCTCATTCCGTTTCATCTTCATTCTCATTCTCATCTCATTCCTGTCTCATTCCTACGTTGGATTTTAAGTATTTCATTCTCATTCCATCTCTATCTCATCTCATCTTCATTCTGAATCATCTCATCTCATTCCTGTTCCTGTCTCATCTCATTCCCATCTTGTTTTAAAATATTAACCAGTGAGGCCATGTCTGTAGGCTGGGCCACCAGGAATGCCTCCTCCTCCAAAATACCCCAGCATTCCCCAGTTTCTATTCAGCCTCGAGATAGGTGCTTGCATTCCTCATTTAAACAGGAAAATTTTATTTTGCTAGCAGGTTTGAAAGTTAATCATTTTGGTCTTTAGAATCCTTTAGCCTTCTAATCGCATTACATCTCTCTTTATTACTGGCTCCAAACATCGGACAGTCGGAGATCACCACACACAGGAAGCGCTTCCACCCACAAAGTGGGAGGCTTCACGCGTTCGCCTCTCCCACACAACCGATCTTTCACCCCTGCCATTCTGACAGACAACAGAGTTTCATCAAGAACTTTTTCAGGGCAACTGGAGTCCCATCGCCTTCCCTCTGAATACCACGCAAGATTCAAACGCTTAGTGGCTTCATTCTACCGCTTAGCTTACAGGAAGAAAGCCAATGGAGGTCATTCTCTTCACACGGCGGAGTCTACTGCGGTACGCCGCCAAAGATTAGCGCCGGAGGCCTCTCTTTCTTAAGCACCCGCTTGTCGCGCTGACTGTATTCCATTTCATGCTGTGTGAGGTAACTCTCCTCCAGCAGAGGTTCCTTCAGGAACACTTTGGGATTGTTATACCCTCGTCTTGGTTTATTTCTCATTCGAGGCTATTCCTAGTTAAATTGTTGCTTAACCCTCATTCTCAACCCAGTGGCACAACAGCGAGCACCTAGCCTGTGTCCGCCTATGCAGGGAAGCTGTTGAAGGCCCCTACCCTTATCAATCTGGGCCTTTAGAATTCTCAATTTGGCTATTTGGTTTATCAGCACTTAGCATACGTGCCATTTAATTAATATTCATATACTTGCCATATATATATATTAGTGGTATATATAACAGTACAACAATAATAATAACAACAATAATAACTAATAATAATCATGTTGGTATATTTAATATCAATAAATTATTATTACTGAGATCAATGACTCATTATAGATAGGTATTATTAAAAAAAAAAGAGAGAGAAAGGGACAATAAAAACATCAGAGCAACGGTCTGTCCTCAGATCTGGCCCTGGGCATGCCAACCGCGCTTCCACAGTATTGCATTGTATAACAAGCATACTGCAATTCCAACTTCAATCAAAATAGCAGAGGGTAGCAGCTCTCTCAGACCTCATCCTTGAAGGTCAAAGCCAAACTCTCAGCACAAACTAAGCAGCCACGTTCCGCCTCCTTCTTTACCCGTTCTTCTCTCAGATGGCTCCACCCTTATGGAACATGTCCCTAATTCCAACCTTAAGAGCGCACCAAGATATTGCTTAAACTTATAGCCATGAATTCTCAGCTGACGCAACTTATCATGCAGTCAAGTTTTCAGCCAGGGCCATTACTTCACATGTCACAGCCAGCGATGCTTACTATGGTTAAAAACATTGGCAAGCGGACTTTAAGCACAAATGCAAGCTGGCTTCATCTCCTATTGCGGAGACAGACTGTTTGGCCCTTCCTTGATCCGCTACTAATTGAAACCCGAAACAAAAAGAAAATTCTTCCTTCCCTTTTCGGAAGTCAGATTCTAGAAACCCTCAGTCCTTCGGGAGGGGATCCTTCGGCCCTTTTACCAGGACCCTTTCACCCAGATACAAGAACCCCCATCATTCAGACTGGGCAGCAGCCAGACAGGTCCGACTTCAGGGATAGGGAGCAGAAGGGGTGGTCAATCCAAGAGATCCTTTCTGGGAGCAGGAAACAGGTCCTTTCGCCCAAGATAACTCCCCTGGACCCGACCCCCATTGGCGGACGCTTTAAATTATTCAGGACCAATGGGACCCTCAACCTCTGATTCCTGGGTCAGAGACACGATCAGATTTCACCTTGCGCTGGAGTTTCAACCACTCCCCCAGATTTTTTCATGTCATGCCCTCTCTCCAGAGATCCGGTTAAACGTAATCTCATGGAAACAGCTATCCAACACCTACTGGACATATGAGCCATCCAACCAGTAGCCACCAACCAACAAGGACGGGGTTTTATTCACATCTTTTGTTGTTCCCCAAAAAGTTTAGGGGGTGGAGAGCAATATTGGATCTGAAAACGTCTCAACCGTTTCTTAGTATATCGAAGTTTAAAATGCACACCCTGCAATCTATCTTACTTTGCATTGGAAAAGGTGACGTCCTTACGTCCATAGATCTGACGGAGGCATACCTACACATTGCTATTCGGCCTTCCCACTATAAATTTCTGAGATTGTTATAATAACCACCATTTCGAATATGTGGCCCTTCCTTCGGCTAGCTTCTGCCCCCAGGACCTCTATGAAGGTTCTCACACAGTTAGCTGCTCATCTCCGTGATATCCCCATACGACTCCAGTGTTATCTTGATGACATCTTGATTTTGTCATCTTCCGCTCATCAAACAGTCAGAGATACTCGAACACACTACAATCCCTACAACAACAGGGTTCTCAATAAATTGGAAAAGAGTCATTTAATACCATCGACTGGTTGACCCATCTGGGGGCAAACATAGATACGGTGGAAGGCAAAGTTTACCTGTCACCAGATAGACTAAATAGCATTCAGCAATTTGTTAAGGAGATCAGGGTCTTAAGAGGGTGTCCTAAGCGAACTATCAAAATTGTTAGGCAAGATGACCTCATGTATCTCTATCATCCCTTGGGCCCGGCCCACACAAGATCCTCCAGTGGTTCCTGCTCCCGTACCAGCGCTCCGGCCGAAGCAACTCCAAATACAAGGTCAAGGTACCATCAAAGGTCCTCATACCTCTCCTCTGGTGGACCAGACCAGTCATCAACAGAGGCTGCCTCTTCAAAGAGCCACACATGACCATTATCACCACCGATGCCAGCCTGTTTGGATGGGGGAGCGTTCAATCGCTCACAACCCAAGGCCGGCAGGTACGTCATAGAGACAGTCGTGCAGCATAAACTGGCTGGAGCTTCGAGCAGTACACGGGTTCTCCGCAGCTTCCTTCCACAGGTATGCAATCAGCACGCATTACTAATATTGACCGACAACGTAATAGCCAAAGCTCACATAAACAAACAGGGGCACACAGTCGAAACATCTCATGCGGAAGCGGAGCGCTTGTGTCATTAGTGGAGAGCAACCTACTTTCCATCAGAGCAGAGCACATTTCGGGCCTGTCGAATACACAGGCAGACTGGCTAAGAAGGGCCACGATCGATCAATCGGAGTGGCACCTCCATCCCACCGCTTTCAAGAGGTGGTCATGACATTTGGACAGCATGGTGAACCTGTTCGCTTCCCCCTCAACGCTCAGCTCCTGAGATTTTTTTCCAGGTACCCCTAGCAAGGAGCCGGAGAACTCCACCCGCCTCCGCTGTCGTTTGCCCCAGGACTTCTGTATGCATTCCGCCACTTCCACTGCTTCCCAAGGTCATCCAGAAACTGCTGGACGAGAGGGCGGAGCTGCTTCTAGTAGCTCCTTACTGGCCCAGGACGGCTGTGGGTTGCAGACCTCCGCAGTCTATCCATATCAACACCATGGAGAATTCTGCCATGACATGGTCTTACTAATCCAGAGACCCCTTCAACATCCGGACCCTCAATGGTTGCACCTGACCGTCTGGAGGTTGAGCGGAGTCATCTAAAGAGAAAAGTTTTCCAACAGAGTTATAGCCACCATCCAAGCCGCCAGACGCCCTCAACAACTCGCATTTGGGATTTCCGGTTTGCAAGGCTCTTGGCAGCAGGAATTCACGATCGTGCGCAGTCCTGCTGCGCTCGCCCGGCAGTACCTCCGATCCATTTGGATCTGGAGGATATGGTTGCCCTAGAGGCAGCCAAGAGAGGAGATCCGGATAGGGGCTTGGGGTATCGCAAACCCCTCCTCAACCGCAAAACCCTTTTTTCCCCAAGGCGGTGGGCGGTCAGTAATGGCCGCCACAAAGAAGCCTGCAGCCGGGTAAGATTGTGCAGGAGGAAGTTGGAGAAAGTTGAAAGTTTTTGGGCTGAACCGGGACAGCAAGGAACCTTGAAACACCCTGGAAATTTAATCGTTTGAATGACATTGTTTCCCAAGGAGACTGTGGCGGCAGTGAAGAAGATTTAAAGAGGAAAGTTATTTTTCTCACCTCTCCTCCCCATGGAAATAGCTTGATGGAAATTGGAAAAATCAAGCTTCACAGAAGGTAACTAAACCTGAATTTAGCCAAGGGATCAAAGATTTCTGAATATTGGAATTTTGCTATAGTGGAGGAAGAGGTAAAGAACTTATTTTAAGATTGCATTGAAGGAGACTGCTTGAGTTTATAAGATCAAAATAAGTGCAATCAGACTTCTAAAATTTACTTTGGAACTGTGTAACTGAATTCCCCCCAAGAAGAAAAAATATAAAAGAAGAAATGCTAAATGAAGTTAATTTGTTCTGATTTGGATTGCTTTTGACTTTGGGATTTTTGATAATATTTTTTGAAAGACTAAAACATTTGGGTTGTTTTTAAGGAAAATAATGCATATCAGTGAAGGAATCATAAATGGAATTTCAAAAGCTAAAAGAAGAGGAAAAAAGGCAAGGGCCTTCTGGATGTATTTTCATTTTTAGAAATGGCGATTTTTACCTACCAAGAAATAAAAACAAGGAAGCGGGATGAGGTAAAGGCTCTTCAATGACAGATAATCTAGTTGAGGAAAAAGAGAAAGGAGGGAAATAAAATGAGACTTCAGAACCCAAAAAGTTAACCAAGAAAGGGAAAAATAAGATGAAAAATCGACACAATGTCAGAGTTAAATAGAAGAGAAATACAATAGAGAGGAAATTAGAGAGGAGTTTATACACTGAATTACTGAAAGAAGGAAGGGAAAGAGAATACAAAGGTTTAAAACAAGATGTTAAAAACAGGTTTTTTTCAGAGATAAAGGGTAAACCATAATTTAAAAATGATTCTGCAAAGTACATAAGAGTGTATTAGAGATATTTATTTGAAATTGAGTTAGAAAACTGAAATATTATATGAGTTAATAATCATTAAAAGGAACTATAAAAATGCTTAAGATTTACAATAGAGTTTAACTTTCTATGAAATATTTCTTTCTATTATATAAACTTAATTTCTTTTTCTTTTTTTTATTATTCTAAATGGGATACTTAGAATGTACTACAGAATCAGTATGGAAAGTATGTATTTTTAGGTCAACTTTAGGGAAAGATAAAAAGTTGTCATACCTCAACCAGTCATTACAGTAAAATATTATATTAGATAGAAAAAAAAATAGATAATTTATAGAACCGACAAAGATGCAAGTATAATTATTTAAACTGAGATGAAATAATAAAATAGAATTAAGAGAGTGAACGAGAGAGAAAATATATAGAAAATATAGAATGTTAAATAAGATATGAATTATATATTAGTGACATGAATTTGATTTTAGTCGTCAAAAAGATGTTACCCGGAGCCGCCCAAAAATAGTTTTATGTATTTATGTTCGTGTTTTGTTTTGTTTATCAAAACGTTAGAAGAATATTGAAGAGAACAATGAAATTTTAAATAAGACAGATGATATAATGAATATATATAATTTAAGGCAAGAAATATAATTAAATAGAAGGGAGAAATGAAAAGAGAAGTTGGGAAAGATATGAAGTTAACGATAAGATGAATATATTATATTAAACTGTGTTGGTATGGAAATTGATAATTTGAAATTATCCTATCTTTAAATAAGATGTTTTATTTGGTTTTTTAAAAGATGTCCCATGTTATTATTCTATGTTTTGTTTGTTTTGCATTGTTTTTAAAATTAATAAAACTGTTTAAAAACAACCCCATTTACAATGCCTACATGGTCTTTTTCTGTCAGGAAATGTGTACCAAGTCTCTAATTGATCCCATCTCTACATCTGTGGCTCAAACCTGAGTTCTTTGCAAGAGGACTTGACAAGTGATTATCACCCAATACGCTGAAAATATATAGCAGGCCTTGGCCAGTTCACTCTCTGTGAAAACTCACTATCTCTTCCCATCATCCACGATGACGGAGTTTCCTCTATGTGCTACAAATTACGCCTCCAGCGGGCACAATCGTGATCTCACCTGGGACCTTAAATGTCCTCGTCGCGACTCACCAAGGGTCCTTTCAACCCCTTGAAATCCCAAGTCTCCAATTTCTGACCATGAGCAGTTTTCTCCTTGTAGCCATCACTTCAGCTCAACGTAGTTTGAACTTGCGCTTTGTCTATCAGACAAGATCTTGTGCTTTCCATTCTGACCGGTGGTCCTTTGTCCTGATCCCAACGCTTATTCCCAAATTAACTCGCTTTTCATAGCACAAGACTGACATTTCTACTTTTGTTCCAGACCATCCCAAGCTTGAACTACATCCAAGGCTTGGTGTGAGCGCGAGCATTGCTAATTTATATTAACCGCACAGCAACTTTCAGAAAACGGTAGCTCTATTTGTGTCTATTTCAGCCCAACACTCAGGGATGCGGTCTTCATTTCTACGACAGGTCACAAAGCTTACGAGTCTCTAGCGTTAAACGATCAGACTAATTACTGCAGGTGCCAGAGGCACAACAGCTCATTCATCAAGCGAGCCGAACATCGGCAGGTACACAGGCACCAATAACTGAAATTTGTTTGAGCCCCAACCTGGGCCTCCATCGCTCATTCCTCCCAGCATCACAAAATATGTGTTTGCATCCGCTGAGGCCCTCAGCAGAAGAGTTCTGCAATGGTCCACAGGACCACAGGGAGGGGTTTCCAGGCCTGACGGGAATCCCCTCCCGAGGACCGCCGCTAAGTATGGGACCTCACTGGATGCCTGAACAGCTCATGGGAGAAAGTGCCTGCTACTACCTGACACTGCTTCTCTTGAGCTGTGAGATCATCCAGCCCCACCTTTTTCCTGCCTGGTAGTCCTGTCGCAACTCAATGGCATTAAGGATTTATATATTTATTCCTTGCCTTCACCAAACTGGGAACACCTGGAGGAGTCCCATGGAGATGAGGAGCTGCCCACAAATTCAGCTCCAGACTCAGATGCAGTGCAGAGTGGAAGCACCTCCCACCACTGGATAGCCTTCACTCAAAGCTTAACGGGCGGCCATGTCAGGCACCAAAGCCCTTCATTCTACCCCATATTCATTCATTCAATCCCCTATTTCATTTTACTCTCATCCCACATTTTCTTCTATTCATATCTCTATTCTATTCCATTCCTACATCTCCATTCTATTCCCTATTCCCATTCCTATCTCTAATCCCATTCATCTTCTATTCTAACCTATTCTGTCTCATTCCAATCCCATATCTTACCTCTATCCCATTCTCATATCTTCTATTCATTCCCATCATCTCGATCTATTCCCATTCCTTATTCAATCTCATTCTAATCCCACATTTGATTCTATTCCCATTCCCATATTCGGCCCCTAATCCCTACATCCCGATCTCTAATCCTACATTATGCTTCCATTCCTATATTCCATTCTAATCCCGTATCTCTATCTCATTCTAATCCTGTATTCTCATTCTATTCTAACCGTATATCTCTATCTCATTCCAACCCCTATATTCTATTCCATTCTATTCCTATATCTCGATCTCTATTATATCTCATTCCCATATTCTATCTCATTCCCATATCTCTATTCATTCCCATATCTCATCTCATTCCCAACCCATATTCGATCATTCCATATTCTATTCTATTCTATCTCCCATATTCGATCTCTTTCTCACCCATATTCGATCTCTATTCTATTCCCATATTCGATCTTCTATCTCCCAATCCTATATCCGATCTCATTCTAACCTATATTCGATCTCATTCTAACCTATCCATCTATTCTAATCCTATACTCCATTCTATTCCAATCCTATATCCAATTCCCCAATCCTATATTTGATCTCATTCCCAAT
Organism: Notechis scutatus; assembly: GCF_049901735.1. NCBI lineage: Eukaryota > Metazoa > Chordata > Lepidosauria > Squamata > Elapidae > Notechis > Notechis scutatus. Next base: position 115,692,819 of record NC_142025.1, read on the forward strand.
CCCATATCTCGATCTAATCCCATATTCTATTCTAATCCTACATTATTGTTCTATTCCTATATTCTATTCTAACCTGTATTCTATTCCTATTCCAATCCTGCATTCTATTCTATCCAACCATATATCTCATCCATTCTAACCCTATATTCTATCTCTATTCATTCCCATATTCCATTATATTCTAATCCTATATTCTATTCTATTCCTATATTCCATTCTATTCCTATATTCTATTCTATTCTAATCCCATATTCTATTCCTATTTTTAAGTTAAAGTTTTATTGACTTTGACAACAAACAAAAACACATAAAACATAAGACCTCAAACATAAAAGCATCATCCTCCTTCATAAATTTACAGACAGTGTATCGGTTGGTTTGCCACTCTTTTTGTGCATCCATTTCAATAGTCACCATTGTAATTATGTTACATAATAACTCATATTATCAATCAACAATTATATATCCTAATATTATTATTAAACAATCATTTGACTATAATTTTATTAATTCATACTTAAGCGAGATAACTATAATTTACTTAATTTATTTTATAACAGATCATAAAATCATACCAAGTCTATCTTAATAAAATTTTATAAAGATGTTATCAAAACAAAAGAAAACAAAAAAAAAAATGTATATTCATTATTATTTCCTAGGTTTCTAAATATTCTATTATTATATTATCTAACCATTGATAAAAAAGATCCCAAACTTCATAAAATTGTTTATCTTCTTGTTCTCTAATTTCAAATGTCAATCTGCTCATTTCAGCACATTCCAATATTTTCTTAATAATTTCTTCCTCTGATGGTATTTTCTCACTCTTCCAATTTTTAGCAAATACAATCCTAGCCACTGTTAATACATTTACAATCAAATACTTTAAGTTTTTACTATATGTATCAGGTAAGATTCCCAATAAAAAAATCTCTGGTTTCAAATCTATATGTTTCTTTGTCAATTTTTCCAACCATATGCGAATTCTAGTCCAGTATTTTCTGGCCTCCTTACAAGTCCACCACATATGGTAATATGACCCAGGTATCTGATGACATTTCCAGCACTTTTCAGATTTATTCTTGAACATTCTTGCTATTCTTTTCGGGGGAAAGTGCCACCTGTAAAACATCTTATACAAATTTTCTTTATATGCTGTTGACATTGTCATTTTATAATTTTGAGACCACAATTTTTGCCATTTCTCTAAATCAATCCCATATCCAAAATTCTTCCCCCAAGCAATCATTGTTTCTTTAACTTGTTCTTCCTCTAATTTAATTTCCAGCAAATAACTATATAATTTTTAATCACTTTTTCATCAGTACCTGTCAAAATCCTATCTAAGTCAGTCAATTTATCATAAAATCCTTCTGTTTTAGAATCTTTAAGATACCTTGAATGTATTTGCGCATATGAAAACCAATTCATCTTTATACCTAGTTCTTCTAAATTTTGCATCGTTTTAAGTTCACCCTTTTCATCCAGTATTTCCCTATATCTAACTGTTTGTTCCTTCTTATATGTTATGGGATAAGAAAAAGCTTCAATAGTTGATAACCAAACTGGAATTTTCAAATAACATTGTTTCTTAATTTTCTCCCAATTCAACCATAACGATTCCCTTATGTAATGCCTTCTAAAATAGCCCTGTGATTTAGTTCCCTTATACCATAGAAAAGCATGCCAGCCCAGTAATAAGTCATGTCCTTCTAATGTCAACAATCTAGTCTTTCTTAACGTTATCCATTCTTTGGCCCACATTAAATTTGCAGCTTGGTAATACAACTCCTAATTAGGAAGGCCAAATCTTCCTCTGATTCTAGCATCTTGTAAGAGTTTTAATTTTATTCTCGCTTTCTTACATTGCCATATATACTTCAACACAATTTTATTTAATTCTTCAAAGTAATCTTTACCTAACCTAATTGGTATTGTTTGAAACAAATATAAAATTCTGGGTAAAATATTCCTCTTGATTGTTGAAATTCTACCTATCAATGACAATTGTAGGTTTTCCCATTTTTTCAGATCAGATGCTATCTGCTGTTTAAGTTTAATATAGTTATTCTCTTTCAATGGAATACATCTAGACGTCAAATGTATCCCCAAATATTTAACTTTGTTCGTAACTTGAATTTTCAATAGGTCTGCCAACTCTTCTCTTTGTCTTAATAGCATATTCTTTGTCAGAATCTTTGTTTTGTCTTTATTAATTTTCAAACCAGCCATCTCACCGTACATCTCTATCTTTTCCAATAGTTTTAAAGCTGTCTCTAGAGGGTCTTCCAAAATAAAGACCAAGTCATCCGCAAAAGCTTGCAATTTAAATTCCTCCTTTTTAACTTTCATTCCTTTTATATTTTTGTCCTCTCTAATATTTCTATTTAACACTTCCAAGGTCAATACAAATAACAAAGGAGATAATGGTCATCCTTGTCTTGTACCTTTTCTTATATTAATGGAGTCTGTAAATTCTCCCTCTATCATTACTTTTGCCGTTTGCTTATAATATATGGCTTCTATTGCTTGGATAAATTTTCTAGCAAAGCCCATCTGTTCCAATAATAATAGCATAAATCTCCAATTCACATTATCAAATGCTTTTTGGGCATCTAGGAATATCAAAGCCATTTGTTTTTCCGGATGCGCCTCATAATATTCCAATGTGTCCAGGGTTACCCTCTTGTTGTCTTTAATTTGTCTCTTTGGTAAAAATCCATTCTGATCAGGGTGAATAAAGTTGTTTAAGTATTTTTTAAGCCTTTCTGCCAAAATTGAAGCAAAGATTTTATAGTCTGCATTCAATAAAGAAATAGGTCTATAGTTCTTAATTTGTAATGGATCGGCCCCTTCTTTTGGGATAAGTGTAATATAAGCTTCTGACCATGTTTTAGGTATTTTCTTATTTAACATAACTTCATTCATGACTTCTAGCAGTGGGATGCTCAACGATTCTTGTAGTGTTTTATAAAATTCTGCCGGAAGCCCATCTGGACCTGGTGCTTTTCCATTATTCTGTCTATTGAGTGCTTCGGTTAATTCCATCATTGTTATAGTGCTTTCTAATATTTTTCCAGTTTCATCAGGTATCTTAGGTAGGTTAGCATTTTGTAAATACTGTTTAATTTTTCCCTCATCAAGATCCTCCTGTTTATATAATTGTCCATAAAAGTCTCGAATGATTGCCTTTTTCTCCTTATTCCCATAGCAAATTTGACCTTGATCATCTATTAACTGTAATATTTTCCTTGATTCTTTCTCTTTTCTCAGTTTATATGCTAACCATCTACCTGGCCTATTTGCATCTTCAAAATAGTTCTGTTTTCTAATTTTTTGTGCCAATTCTTCTTTTTCTACTTGATCCATTTTATGTTTGATTATGTCCATTTTAAGTTTAATATCTTTTTTCTGTGGCATTTTCTGTAATTCTTTTTCCAGTTTTTTATGATCATCTTCTAGAGCTTTAATCGTTTGCCTCTTTCTAATGTTCTTTTTCTTTGTATAGTCTATTACTAATCCTCTCGCATATGCCTTCATTGTATCCCAAACATTCTGTATTGAAGTATCTTCTTTTTTGTTTTCATTAAAGAAGAAGGCCAATTCTTTTTCCATCCATTGTGTAAAGTATTTTTCCTTTAAAATAGTATTATTTAATGTCCATCTAGATCTTCTTTTTTGTCCTTTCCATTTAATTGTCATTGGATTATGGTCTGCCCATGTACTTGTTTCAATATTTATTTCTTGAATATTAGATATTAGTTCTGTTGAGATCCAAATCATATCTATTCTGGACCATGATAAATGTCTATTTGAATAAAAAGTATATTGTTGAGTTTTAGCATTTCTTTCTCTCCATATATCTTTTAAATTTAATTCATTCATTTTAAAAAAAGATTTGGGGAGAGTTTTTCTATTTTGTCTTGATGCTGTCGCTGTATAATCCAGTTTGTTATCTACAATTCCATTGAGATCTCCCATCATAACTATGTTAGAATAGTCCAATCCCATTGTTTGCATATGTAATGTTTTATAAAATTCTCCTTGTTTATCATTCGGGGCATAAATTGGAACCAGGAGTATTTTTGTATTATTATCCACTATTTCAACCATTAATACTCTTCCGTCTTCATCAGTATAAACCAGTTTTGCTGGAATGGTTTCTTTGATATACAAAACCACTCCTCTTTTCTTACAATGAGTCAGAGAAGTAAATATTTTCCCTAATTTTGATCGTGCCAGTAATTGTTCATGTTGTTTTTTAATGTGTACTTCTTGTAAGCAAATTATATCAAATTTTAACTTCTCTAATTTGTGAAAAAAATTTCTTCTTTTAGTAGCTGAGTTCAGTCCATTTATATTCATAGAAATCAGTTTTTTTCCCTCCATGATTATGTTTTATATTTAGGTCTAACAGCTCTCGTGGATCTTACTTCACGTTGTTCTTTGGTCTCCACTTGTCCCCCTACTGCGCCTGCTTCTTTTCCCATCCCCATTTGGTCCTCTTGAAGTTCAGTTGAGATGATCTCTTTTTCTATCTCTATTTCTCTTCTTTTGAAAAATTCATTGTAGAATATTTCTGCTTTCTCAATTGAGTCAATTCTGTGTCTCTGTTCTTGCCATGTAAACATTAATCCTTCTGGAATCAGCCATCTGTAATTCACCTCTTTTTTCAATAACATTTTAGTCAGGAATCGATATTCTCTTCTCATCTCTCTCACTTTTCTGGGTACTTGTTTTAAGACCACAATCTCTTTGCCTTTATATTTCAACACCTTCTCTCTTGCTACTTGTAATATTTGAGTTTTAATAGTTTTTTTGGTAAATCTGACATGGACCTCTCTTGATAGTTGGTTCCTCACCGCATATCTTGTGAAGACTCGATATATCTCATCTACTCCATCCATCATCTTTTCCTCTGTTATTTCCAAAGCTCCAGCCAGGATTTCAATCATTACTGCAGCCAAATTTTGTCCTTTTTCTTCCTCAATATTTTGGAATCTGAGATAAAATTCTGACCTGTCCATCTCCCACTTCAACATCCCACTTTTATCTTGTTCAACCATTGTTAATCTGCTATCAATATTTCCAATTGTCTCTTCTCTTTGTTTGTCTTTCTCTTCCATTTTTTGGAGTCTCTCATCATATTTCACCATCATTTGTTGAACATTTTCAAATTTTTCATCAATCTTCCCAATTCTTTGATCAATACTCTCCATTCTTTGTTCCATACTCGTTTTAAGTTCTTGAATTCCTTGCATAACCATCGTTAAATCCACTTGTGCTTTATCTTGCTTCGCCATTGTTGAAAGTCGTCCTCCAGTTGATGGGGAGGCAGGAGCAGAAGTTGAGATGCCCGAAGGTAAAATTTTCTTACTCATTTAAATAGCTCAGAGTCTTCCAGCTCTTTTAATCCAATTAGCAAGGTGGCCAATTATAATCCAGTTAGGAAAGAGGAAAACACACACACACACAAAAGCCAGTAAAAAGTAAAAAGCCCAAAATTTTAAAAAAGGGAGATTCTTCAGGTTCTTCTAGACCTTAATCCTGTTGTGGAATAATCAATTATGATTCAAAAGTAAAAATTAAAAATAAAGAGAAAAATAAAAAATAAAATAAAACCCAATAATATTAAAAAATAATAGAAAAAAGAAAAGAAAAAGGTTCTTCAGGTTCTTCACACCTTAATCCAATTGAAAGATCTCAAAAAATGAAAAATAGCCATAAAAATAAGTCAAAAGTAGAGGTGGAGAGGCAACAATCCCAATGAGAAAAAAGGAGAAAAGAATATTGTGAGGCTTCCCCTTTAAAAAAATAAATAAAATAAAAATGAAACAAAATAAAATAAAAAATAAATATACCAATATTACAAAATACTGTGGGGTTGAAGAGGAGGGTTAAAACAGCTAATAGAAAGTTTAAAAAAAGTGCACACTGCCTTTTATTTATCCAAGGCTCTTATTTTGGCTTCTCCACAAATTTCAAAGCCAAGCTTCAAATGTTCAATCGATAATAGAAGTCCCAAAGAGCACCTGTGTAAACATTCTCCAGTGCTCTTCCCTCTATCTTATCGTTTCCAGTGACCTTGAGAGAAATTTTTTTCACAGCTCTCAACTTCAAATAAAGTATTTTCAAGCCTCTAGTTGGCAGTGTTACAAAGTTTCTTTAATCCACTCCCCCTTCTTTCCCCCCCAAAAAAGCCTAAAAAATATATATGTATATCTATATATATTTAAAAAAAGATACTAAAGGGAGCCTCTATTTTAAAAAATATAAACAGTCAAAAAGGAGAAAAAAGAACAAGTTAATATAAAAGAAAAAACCAGTCTGATTAACTAGATCGCAATAGAAGTTCAGTGAAGAAAAAAAAAGTAAAAGTAAAAAGCCAAGCCTCACTTTGACATTCTTTGAAAAATCTCCGCTAAGTCAAATTTTGTCAAGAATTTTACAGATTTCTTCTCAGTCTAGAGTGTCCTTAAGTCCCAAGTATTAAAAAAAAAAAGTCCTCACCAGCCGATACACTTTCTCTTTCTCTTTCTGTCTCTTCCTTCCGGAGCTGGCCCAGCTTCAGCAGCTTGATGGCTGCCTCTCCGCCGATGGTAAAGGGGCTTCTCCTGGATCCACCAGGGACTTTGCGATGTCCCTGGGATCAACAGAACGCGCCCCTTACTATCACCATCTCTACGGGACGGTTTAGGTCCGTTAGGACCGACCAGGGGAGAAGATATCAGCTGCGATCTCAGAGCCCCGAGATTGCAGCTATATCGCAGCGACGAAGCTCCGCCTTCCCCCAGAGCTTCCCATACAGATTTGAGAGCTGTCAGCCAGGCTAAGGTCAAAGATTCTCCATACAAGATGAATGCATTTTTTTTAATGTCTGTGAAATGTGTATAAAAATCAAACATTATATTGCTTAATTCACCCGAGTCATCCAAACGCAACAGTTTTGGAAATCTTTGCATGAAAGATAAACAAATTCCCTGCTGGAAAAACAAGTGCTCCAATTTCTGCAAAAAATGTTCTCCACTCTCGGTGTCTGCAACAAAGAGCCCAATCCATTTCCATCCAAAATGCTGAAGCAATCGGATAATCCCAATATATTGGGGGATCTCATTTGGGGCCATAAAGTAAAGTGAAGATGATTGACTGGTATCAACTTCTCCCATAGGAAATGATCCGTATGTGAGCTACAAGAAAACACCAAGCCATGAAGTTGAAGAGAGTTTTCATTTTGCCTTATGCATTTTTATGGATCATTTCAAAAATTGGATAGATATATCAGAATTTAGTCCTTATCCATAACTTCTCAAATGTTTGAAAATGTACATAAATTTCTGGAGAATTATTATTTCATTCAACCTAACAGTAAATGTGTTAAACAATGGAGTCAATTCTATTCAACAGAATATAGTTTAGTTTAGTTTATTGTTATTGCACATCATACAACAAAATTAAATACCATCTTCCGTGTACATTTATGATTATGAAAATAAATACAAACACATATTCTTCACATTCTATACAATGAATTGAAACCCCTTGATATTGCACTGTACAATAGAATTCAATAATGTTACTACTTCAGGATAGAAGTTGTTTTTCAGCCTATTTGTCCTTGTTTTTATTATCCTGTACCATCTGCCAGATTGTAATAATTAAAAAAAAAAAAAAGTGCCCGGGATGAAATGAATCTTTGAGAATGTATATGGGGAATACATATTTTATCATGAAAACTATTGTCAAAAAGAAAGCCAATATGCCACAGTGGTTAAAGTGTCAGACTAGCAATTGGAAGACTTCTAGTCCAACCTTAGGCACAAAACCAGCTGGATGATCTTGGGTTAGCCCTATGAAGTAAACCACTTCTACAATAGCAAACCACTTCTACAATCTTGCCAAGAATACACAGACAGACTTCCGGCTTGCAAGGTTTTGGCAGCGGCAGGGATTTGCGATACTGAGCGATCCCTGCTGCGTTCGCTGCCAAGGTTCCCCCGATCCATTCGGATTTGGGGGATATAGCTGCCCCGCAGAGGAAGCTGAAGACAGGGGAGATCCGGAAAGGGGTTTGGGGGTGTCGCAGACCCTCTCCCCACCCAGCAAAACCCCCTTTTCCCAAGGCAGAGGAGCGGCCGTCAGTAATGGTTGCCACGAAGAAACCTACAACCGGACAAGATCGTGCAGGAGGAAGAAAGTGGGAAGAACTGTGAAGTTGTTTTTACCGGGACAAAGCAAGTGAGAGTGCCCTGGAAGTTTGAAGCTTGCTAAGGTTACATTGTTTCCAGAGAGAGTTACAAGCGGTGAATATTCTAAAAGGGAAAGTTTTTCTTTTCTTTTCACTCTCCTTCCTAATGTGACAGCGGATGGAATTACAAGAGAAATCTGAAAACCTGCATTGGAGGTAATTGAATGCTGAAGGGATAAGGATTTCTGAATATTTAAAAGAAGAAGAAGAAGAAAATCTTTTTGGCTGTGAGTGGGAAGGGAGAGGGGAAAAAAATTGGAGCAAATTTGAAAATAAGGAGAAGATTGCCTAAAATTCTAAAGAGTTATTAAACATCAATAAGACTTCTAAAAGATATATTTTAAATGGAACTCTGTGATTAAACTTCAGCCCCGGAAAGAGAAAGTGAAGAAGGAGAAAGTATTTAGGGGAAACAGCTTGTTTGGATTGTTTGCTGATTTTGGAACCTCTGAGAATTTTCTCTGATTGAAAGCACTTGGGTGGTTGTTTGGAAAAACTTTTTCTCTATACAATGGCATCGCTTGTGGATGGATTGAAACTTGTATATCAAAAATATGAAAAAGAAAAGCAAGAAGGGAAGGATGTTCTTGGCACTCTTTTTCAATTTTTAGAAATGGCGGTTTGTGCTTATGTAAAACTGAACGTGCAACAGGATGACTGGGACAAAGAAGAAGCCATTTTTGATGAACAAGTGACTTTGGTTGGGGAAAGAAAGGAGAAAGAGAAAAAAGAAAAGAAGACTCTGAGATCTGGAAAAACAGCCAAAAAGGAGAAGAATGAGGTGAAAAGGGGATATTATGTTAGAAAACAACAGAAAGGAGGAAAGCAGAATAAAAGGGAGGTGGAGAGACAAGGGGGTAAAGAAGATAAGGAGAAGAACAAGCAAGGGAGAAAGGAAGGGATGAGAAGCCTTAATGGTGGGGAGCAAGATGCAAAGAAACAAAAATCTTTTAGAGATAATGGGTAAACTTTATTGAAAAAGGGATTCTGGAAAGGTACATAAGATTGTATTTTTACATTTGTACTTAGAAATAACTTTAGAAAATTGGAAACAATATGCAATTTAAAATGTGATAAAAGATTTAGTATAATTTAGTGAATTTTTGTTAAGAAAAGGGGAATACTTTAATGAAACAATGATATAAGATATGTGATGTGGGGGGGGGGAAATAATTTTGGAAAGCATAAGTGTTCCCATAAAGGTATGATATTTAATTGAAATGGGTAAAATGCTTAAGATATAAATTATTGTTAATATTAATGATTAGACTATGTTATCCTAGTGAAATTTTCTGTGAAATGAGAGTTTTGAAGTAGGAGAAGGGGGAACATTTTAATGAAATAATGATTTATAATATGTGAGGTGGGGGAGGAATAACTATGGAAAGTAGGTGCTCCTATAAAAGTATGTGATTTAATTGAAAAGTAATGTGTTAAGTTTTTAAGATATAAATGAATATTAATAGTAATGAATAGATTTGTATTGGTATTGATAATATTGTATAATTTTAGAATGTACCAGACAGAATCCCAATGTAAGCTATGTATTTTATATTAAGTATTATAAATGTAGGGGGAAGAGATAAAGGCGTCATACTCCAATTAGTGTACAGGAGAAGTTTTCCTTCAAAGAAGAAAGATAAATGGATAGCTGGCAATAGAACAGACAAAGAATAATAAATATTATGACTCGAATTGAGATGAGATAAATAAAATAAAATTAAGAAAATTTAAAAGAGAGGAGAAGCCATATAGAAAATTGAAAATGCTAATAAGATATGGAATGATATACAAAATGAATATGAATTTAAATTTGTGTCTGTACCAAGAGTTTTAACCCGGGACTAAGCAACTTTCAGAAAAGAGGTTTTTTATGTTACTATGTTTTTGTGTTTTTGTGTGTTTATGCTGGATTGAGCTAATAAAACCTTGGAGGAATGTTAGAAAAGGATAATGGAGAATAAAGGATAGAAGAGAATAAAGTAAGCCAGAAAGGAAAAATAAGTATAGTGAATAAAAACATATAAAATAGATAAATATAGAAAAGAAATATAATTGAATGAAAGTATAAGGAGAAACAATGAGGAATATGAAAGGATATCTATGTGTTTATAAGGAGATGTGTCAATGATATATAAAATGTTTTATTTGCTTAGAATTTACAAATAACTTTCAGAAAAAAGGTTTTATGTTCTTATGTTTTATGCTTTGCATGTCTTTAAAAATTAATAAAATTTGTTCAAAAAAAAAAAAAAAAAGAATACTGTAGGGACTTATCCAGGCAAGAAGCTAGCAAGAAAGTTATAACTAAGACTTAGGGAGTAACTGAAAATTACTCAGCCAGCATAAGTGATAAGGCATTTGAGTGCTACTTTCCCTTTTTCTGCACAAATACCTTTCCTAGTTGACTCTGTGAATGAATGAATGAATGAATGAATGAATGAATGAATGAATGAATGAATGAATGAATGAATGCATGCATGAATGTCCCAATAATTGCAGTAATAAATGCAGGAAAAATTACAAGAGCAATTTTCTTTATTTTAGCTAGACCCTAAAGAGCAGGGGAAAAAGAGAGCACTTAGCCTGACTTATTGAGTGTGTCTAGTTTAATGAAAAGAAGGACTAAGGTTATTATGATAGTACTGTTCTAATATCTAAAGGGCTGTCAGGAAGAAGAAGGGGTCAACCTATTCTCCAAAGCACAAGATGGTAGGAAAAGGAGCAATGATGGAAACTAATCAAGGAGAGAAGCAACTTAGAACTAAGGAGGAATTTCCTGACAGTTGAGAACAATTAATCAATGGAATAGCTTCCCTCCAGAAGTTGTGGGTGCTCCTTCATTGGAGGATTTTTAAAAAGAGACTGGACAACCACTTGTCAGGAATGCCATAGGGTCTTCTGCTTGAGCAGGGTTGAATTACAAGACCTCCAAGGTCCCTTCCAACTCTATT
>NC_142025.1:115704120-115741707 GCF_049901735.1 Notechis scutatus
TTATCTTGCTTCCATAAAAAGGATCCACTCATGAGAGAAACCATTGAAATGCACAGCATGTGGGAAAACGTTTACTCAAGGCAATGGACTTACTACCCACAAAAAGCTCCACAGAGTGGAACAACCATATAAATTCATGGACTGTGGGAAGACCTTTGCTCAGAGCAGTGCTCTTCTCATAACAAAATCCACAGAGGGAGAAGCCATATAAATACATGGAATGTTGAAAGAATGGTAATCTTACTTCTCATAAAAGGATCCATGCTTGGACAAGCTATATAGCAATAGCAATTCCACTTAGAATTATATACCACTCCACAATGCTTTACAGCACTCTTTGAGCAGTTTACATAGTCAGCATACTGTCCCCAGCAGCCTGGCTCCTCTTTTTAGTGACCTCAGATGTGTGAAAGGCTGAATTAACCATGAGCCAGTCAGGATTAAACTCCTGGCAGTGGGAGTGGGCATTCTAAAGGGCTGCAGTGGCTCAATGGCTCAGACGATGAACTGGTCAATCAGAAAGGTCGGCAGTTCAGCGGTTCGAATCCCTACCACTGCGTAACAGAGTGAGCTCCCATTACTTGTCCCAGCTTCTGCAACCTTGAAAGCATGTAAAAATTCGGAAAATAGGGACCACTTGGGTGGGAAGGTAACAGTATTCCGTGTGCCTTCGCCATTTAGTCATGCCAGCCACCTGACCACGGAGACCTCTTCGGATAGCGCTGGCTCTTCAGCTTTGTAACAGAGATGGGCACTGCCCCCTAGAGCCAGAAACGACTAGCATGTATGTGCGAGGGGAACCTTTACCTTTACTGCATTCTAACCACTGCCCCACCATTTCTCTATAGATTTTGATGTGTATGCCTATTGTGCCTTTCTGATCCAAATGAGACACAGTTGAATCCAACAAAACAAAATTTAATGTGGAGAAAAGCAAGGTTTTATGCCTGGGCAGGAAAAACATTACATGAAACCTGGCTCAAAAATAGTAACTGTGAAACGGTCCTTGGAGTCTGAATGGATGATCACTTAAATATGAGTCACGTGTGTTCAGCAGCCGCCGAAAAAGCTAAGACAATTCTTGGTTGTATAAACAGAGGCATAGAATCAAAACCACATGAAGGATTAGTACCGCTTCATAAAGCCTTAGTAAGACCACACCTGCAATACTGCATCCGTTTTAGGTCATCACATTACAAAAAAGATGTTTAAACTTTGGAATAAGTGCAAAGAAGAACAGCTAAGAGGATTAAAGTCCTGAAGACTAAAACAAGAACAATTGCAAGATTTGAATTTGGCTAGTCTTTAGAAAAGAAGGATCGGGACTGACATGATAACAGTATTCCAGTATTTGAGAGGCTGCCATAAAGAGGACAGGGTCAATTTTTGTTCAAAAGCCCCAGAGGACAAGACAAGAAACAATGGATGAAAATTATGAAGGAGAGAAGCAACCTGGAATGTCCTTACTGTAGTGTCCCTAACTAGCTAAGTCTTCAACCTGGTCCGCAGTTTGAGCGGGAGCACCGAATGTTCCCATTGGTTGGTGCCGTTTGACAGCAGACTATAAAAGGAGCTGTCAAACAGCATCAGCTGCTCCAGCCAGCTGGCTGCCAGCCCAGCTGGGCAGCCACGATAACCTGTTACCTTTCAAATAAAAGAAACCTTATTCTTCAACTCCTGTGTCTGCCTGGTGTGTCCGTCTGCCAACACAACACTGGCGACGAAGGTGGGATGACAGCAGAGACGCCCAGACAAGACAGATGAGCTAAGTCAATGAAGAAAGAGCCGAAGCCACTGAATGTCAGGAGCCGCAGACAATCTCTGCGCGCACCAAATTTAAAGAGCCTCCTCAGCTGAGGAGAAAGTCACTGCCTAACAGGCACTGTTGCGTGCGCCCTTTTGAGGGCGTGAAACTCAAAGTCTCCCTGACTGAGGAAAAAGGCACCACTGCCTGCGTTTCAGAGAGCGCTAAGTTTAAAGGCACCTTAGCCTCCCTGACTGAGGGGACAGACGTCGCCCGAAGGGCACCCCCCCGTTGGCGCTACCAAGAGCGCAAAAGTCTAAAGCCTCCCCAGCCGAGGAACAGACATCGCCCGAAAGGCACCCCCGTTGGAGCTACAAAGAGCGCAAAAGTTTAAATCCTCTCCAGCCGAGGAACAGACATTGCCCGAAAGGCACCCCCATTGGCGCTACCAAGAGCGCAAAGTCTAAAGCTTCCCCAGCTGAGGAACAGACATCGCCCTCCAGGCACTCCCCGTTGGCGCTACCAAGAGCGCAAAGGTCTAAAACCTCCCCAGCTGAGGAACAGACGTCGCCCTCCAGGCACCTGAGAGGGCTGCCGCGCCTGCGGCTCACCCGTGAAGGCCGGCGAGGCGCCCTGGGCAGGTATAGAGCCGCCTCCCGTTCTGGCCGCTCTGCCGCTGCCGCGCCTCCGCTGCTGCCACCACTGCCGCCGCCGCGGCCTCCGCGGCTGTCGCCTCCCATTCCGGCCGCCTCTGCCGCTTCCGCGGCCTCCGCTGCTGCCACCACTGCCGCCGCCGCGGCCTCTGCTGCTGCCGCCTCCCGTTCCGGCCGCCTCTGCCGCCACCGCTGCCTCCGCTGCTGCCGCCACCGCCGCTGCCACTGCCGCCGCTGCTGCGCGGCTTCCGCCGCCACGGCCTCCGCCGCAGCCGCCTCCTGTCCTGCCGCCGCCACCGCTGCCGCCTCCGCCGCTGCCACCGCGCGGCCGCCGCCGCCGCCGCCTCCCGTCCTGGCCGCCTCCGCGGCCACGGCCGCCGACAGCCCGAGCGCCTCTTCGACTCCCACCGGCTGCCGAGCGACGGGCCGCTGCCGGTGCTGCTGGCGCTGCTCCTCTATACGCCGGTGGGGTTGTGCCGGCTGCTGGTGCAGCTTTCGTGGGCCTGCTGCGATTCAGCTCCTGGCCCTTCTCCATCGTGGACTCGGTGCAGCCATTTGCTCTGCAGGTCTGCAGGCCCTTCGTGGTTATGAGCATGGCTGGCGCTCCCTGGTTCACTGAGCTGTTTTTGGACTTTCTTCGTTCCTTTCACCGTTTGTTAATTAAAAGTCTCTCTGCCCCCCCCCCTTCCAAGTGACTCTGGGGGAAGGGGTCTCTCTGCCCTCTTCCAAGTGACTCTGGGGGAGGGGTCCTGTATTTAGGGGGTGGTGGGGTGTCAGGGCCTGAACAAGGAGGCGTGCACCCGCCATTAGGGTCCTTCCACCTGGCCTTGCATTCCTTGGCGGGTGGCTATATGTCCCCAGGGGGTCAAAAGCTATGGGGGTGAGTGGGTTGGATTGTCACTACCCCTAAGGGGGCTGAGGGAGCACAACGTGCCTGCTCCTCTTTCGGCCCTTAGGCCTTCACCTTCGTAATCAACCCCCTAGCTCAGCGGTCCCCCACCTTTTCTGCACATGTCCCTTCATGCAAGCCACAGCTAAACTTGCACGCTGCTCGCCCAAATGGAACTTGCCTGCCATCTCTGCAGCTTGGTTCCAAACAGGCGACTGTCAGTACTGACCCCCAGCCCTTAAGATTCGGGGACCCTTACTCCACCACATGCTGGAGGTCACCAAGGCAGGGTTACTCACCAAGCTTGTCAGGATCTCCTTCCCAGGCCAGGTGCTCCTACCCTGCCCACTAGTTCAATTTCCTCTTCTGTACCATGGATCCTCAGAAGGCGGGGCCGCACATGCACTTAGCTAGGGGAAAGGGGTGTAGTGTCCCTGACTAGCTAAGTCTTCAACCTGGTCCGCAGTTTGAGCGGGAGCACCGACTGTTCCCATTGGTTGGTGCCGTTTGACAGCAGACTATAAAAGGAGTTGTCAAACGGCATCAGCTGCTCCAGCCAGCTGGCTGCCAGCCCAGCTGGGCAGCCAAGATAACCTGTTACCTTTCAAATAAAAGAAACGTTATTCTTCAACTCCTGTGTCTGCCTGGTGTGTCCGTCTGCCAACACAACACTTACAATGAGGACAATTAACAGCTTGCTTTCAGACATTGTGGGTGCTTCATCACTGGACATCTTTCAAGAAGAGACTGGACAGTGACTTGTCTGAAATGACAAAGGATCTCCTGATTGAGCAGTGGGCTGGACTAGATGAGCTCCAGCTTTCCTTCCAGCTGTATTGTGACTTTGATTTTGTATCCTCAATCCTTTCTTGTGTGTGTGTGTTTGTTTGTTTTGCTAAATATGAGGTTTTAAAGGAAACACGAGCATCAATGGAGACTAAGGTTATCATTTGGCCTGAAAGTGATGTGTGGCTGCCAATATTTAAGTGGTGGAGATTCCCTAATCATTTCAAGAAACTCCCTCTGATGAGTAATCCACCTGAGCAGAGTTGCTGTTGGAAATGCTGAATCCTTACTATTGTTTCAGCTTTCCTTCCTTTGCTTAGTGTTGTCAAAATCTACCTTTCCACCCCGCTTCACATTATGTAATCCAGTCCAGTTATTCAGTTGTCCAGAGATACCATAAGATTTTATTTTTAGGAGTAGTTTGTCATGTACCACTGAATCAAAGGCTTTGCAGAAGTCTATGTAGATTGCGTCTATTGCTTTGCCCTGGTCGAGTTGAGTAGTCCATATGTTTTTGCAGTGTAAGAGTTGCAGATTACAGGATAGTTTTTTTCTGAAACCAAATTGTTTATTGGGAGAATGATGGTTTTCTGAAAAATACTTTGTTTCCAGAGGAGGATCTCAAGCGGCAAAACTAAGTGCTGAAAGGGAAAGTTTACTCTCCTTCCTTATGGAATCAACAAATGGCCATTGAGAAACCTGTTGTTTCTTTTTTATAAAAGGTAAAGACTTGGCTTCTTGTTATAAGTGGGAAGGAAGAGGACAAAATATATATATTAAGATTTTGTTGGACGAGATGCCTTGAAGATCTTGAGACCAGAAATTAATTGCAACAAGGTTTTAAAATACAGATTGGAGGTTTTTTCCTTTCCCTTTGATACCTTCCCAGGAAGAGAATGTGAGAACTTTGTGTTTTGTTTGGACTGATTGACTCTCTCTGGAATTTTGGGGAATTGCTCTAATTTTTGAAATACTTTGGTTGCTTTAAAAAGAAGAATAAAGAATGGCTTTATCTGCTGATGAACTTAGAGAATATGAAGAAAGAAAGGACACTGTGAAAAAAGCCTTTCTCTCTCTAGAAATGGCGTTTGTTAATTATCAAATACAACAACAGATGGAGGAAATGGAAGGAAAAGAAGAAGAAGATGCCATCTTCAATGAATTAAAAAATTTAGTTAAGAGAGAAAGGAGAAAGAAAGGAAGGAAAATGAAGGACTTAAGATCTAAAAAAATACTTAAGAAAGGAAAAAATAAGATGCAAAACCAATTCAATGTTAATGTTACTGAGCAAAAGGAGAAAGGAATACAACAGAGAGGGGAAGTTGGAGGTAAAAAGGTTAGGTGGGATAAGAAAGGAAGGGAAAAGGGAGGGAAAAGCCACAAAGGTATAAAACAAGATGGGAAAAAGGAATTTTTTTAGGGATAAAGGGTAATGTATAATTTCTTTAAAAAAGAAGATTCTGCAAGGTACATAAGATGGTATGGTAGTATTTGTATTAGAAATAGAAAATTAGAATGTTATAAGAATCTGAAATGTTTAGTAATGATAGATTTTAAAATTTAACAAAAGATTAAAAGGAATGTTTAAAATATTGAGTTTAATTGAAAAGACTAATTTACTGTTGTTTTGAACTTATTATAAACTCATTATTGTAGCATTTGTTTCTTGAAATAGACAACTGGAAGGCTATAAGATTTAAAATTTAGATTCATTATTTAATTATATTAATTATTGTGGACTTACTATTTTTTTTCTTTAGAGACTAGTAGGTTGAATGTACTAAGCAGAATCAGATTGGGTATTAGGTGTTATTTTAAATATTAACTTAGGGGGAGGATAGAAAGGCATCATACCTTGATCAGGGATTTCAGGAAAAAAAATTTCTTTACTTGCTGTAGGGAATGAGATAAATGGATAATTTGGAAAGAATGGACAAAAAATATAAATATAATGAATTAAATTAAAATGAATTAAATAAAATAGAAATAAGAAGAGTGAAAAGTGGGGAGAAGTTATATGGAAGATATAGAATGGTAAATAAGATAGGTAATGGCATATAAGATGAGCACGAATTTAATTGAAATCCATACAAAGAGAGGTAATCTGGGACCAAACTACTTTCTTAAAAGAAGTTTTATATTTTTGTGTTTTGTGTGTGTCTATGTTTTCTTTGAGAATTAATAAAACCTCGGAGGAATGTTGGATGAGAATAATGTTAAACAAGACAGAGAAGAATGAAGATGATGGTTATAAACTGGATAAATATAGATAATTAATAATAATTAATGAAATTGAATAAGAAAAAAGAAATAATGAGAAATTTGTTGAGAGATATCTATATGGTGAAAAATAGAAATGGTGAAAATAGAAATGGTGAAAAATAGAATTATGTTGTATAAAATAGTATTCTATCTGACTTGTAAAATTAATAATGGAGAGGTTTTTGTACTTAATGGATAACGATGGTTTGTTTGTCTTTAAAATTAATGGATAACGATGGTTTGTTTGTCTTTAAAATTAATAAAATTTCTTTCAAAAAAAAAAAAAGAAACTTTCTAATAAAAAATGAGGGTTGAATTCATTTGTAAATTTTACCTTTGTGGTTATATTTAGATTTGCTACTTCTTTAAATGTAATTGTGTCATGCCAGTCAATTTAGCCTATTTTTTATTTAGTATAATAATTCTAACAGATATAAGTTTGCTATGTATATGGTAAAGACTGAAGGATAGTTGAATCAATGAAATAGGATTCCTCTATTATCTTCAAAAACAGGTGAAAAGCCTAAAAGTTTAGGTTAGCATGGATATTTAGGCTATAACAAAGTTATAGGGATTTTGAAAATTACTATGTAAGAAGTGTCACACTGAAAGTATTATTCCAATATTCCAATTCTAACATTCTTTTATTTCTTAGCAAGACCCAATCTCTCAAGATCATGGAAAATATTAGTACCACTTTATAAAGCCCTAGGAAGACCACACCTGGAATACTTCAATCAATTTTGGTCACCATATTACAAAAAAGATGTTGAGTCTTTGGAAAAAGTTCAGGGAAGAGCAACTAAGATGATTAAAGGCCTGGAGACTAAAACATATGAAGAACAACTGCAGGATCTGGGTTTGGCTAGTCTAAAGAAAAAAGAATTAGAGGTGACATGATAGCACTCTTCCAGTATTTGAGAGGCTGCCACAAAGAGGAAGGGGTCAAATTATTGTCTAAAGCACCAACTAATCAAAGAGAGAAGCAACCTGGAATTAAGGAGAAACTTCCTAACAGTGAGGACAATTAACTAGTAGAACAGCTTGCTTTCAGAAATCATAGGCACACCATCACTGGAGGTTTTTAAGAAGAGTCTAGACAGTCACTTGTCTGAAATGGTATAGGGTCTCCTGCTGGATAGGGGGCTGGACTAGAAGATCTCCAAACTTCTATTCTATTCTATTCTATTCTATTCTATTCTATTCTATTCTATTCTATTCTATTCTATTCTATTCTATTCTATTCTATTCTATTCTATTCCTATTCCTATTCCTATTCCTATTCCTATTCTGTTCTATTCTATTCTACAAATTAAACAACAGGCTGCAAAATACAATTTCAACTGAGCTAATCCTAGTCTTCCAATGTCTTTTGCATCTTGCAGAATTTTAAGTTTAATTCTTGGTTCCTTGAACTGCCATAAAAATCTAAATACATCTTTTTGTTAATGTTTAAAATGTATATTATTATTGAAAAATGGTATTATTTGAAAGGGACTTCTTGTTAGGGTTCTGACAAACGCTCTAATCAAATCATGAGCCTCGAGCCAAACTTCAAAAGAAATCCAATTATTTATTAGGAGCGACATGTTGGCACTTATCCTAATGAAGCCAATTCTGACTCATATAATTTATGGTGCATCTATGACCCTGTTCCCCTCCCCCTGGGTGTGTCATAAATCACATTCTCCAACAGAGGACATTTGCAGGCTCTAGAGATCACACCCTCCAACTGGATTGGTAACCCAGGATACAGACTTGGTAAGGTATGCATGGAATGTACTTCTGGTTTTGATTGCCTTGCTGCTCTTTCAGGTCTTTCCTCCTCCTCCCTATGGCAACTCGAAAGGAGTCCAATTTGCTTTACAAGTTGATACTTCTCTAATGTCTTATGTTTGCTCTGTGGTTAATCTTATGTATTTTGGGTTTTCCAAACTTTATTTTATTATTGTGAGTTACCCAGAGTCAATTGGAGTTTATTGTTGTGAGTCACTCAAAGTAAATTAGAGTTTGATGGCATCCAAATGAAATAAAATATTTTTTTAAAGAAAAAGCATTAAAAGATGGAAAGGGGCAGAAGGCATGTCATGCACAATATACTATATGTACACTTTTATAGTTTTCTGCAAGCTCCTGCCCCCTATTTTGTACTCTCAATTAGGATAGATAAAAATAATATTTTTCATTCTGTCTGTTTCTATGTGTGTATTATTATAAAAATCATTCGATTTTTGGAATTACTTTTATATTAGAAAGAGGGAGTAACTTTCTCACTTTGACAATTAACAATTATAAGGTTTTTTTTTTTTCATTTTTAAGGCCATTTATGGGGAAAAATACTTTTAACAGGTAACTCTTCCTGGAGTTGGTTCAAATGACTGTCATTTGCTCAAAGCTCCAGAGATTTTCCAGAAAGCAGTGAGCAATAGAAAGCAAGGTTGAAAGAGGTTATAAACCAGTCCCAGTTCCATGGAGAGCTTGGGTGGTGGGAAGAGCCCAACCGGATTATTGAGTTCAATTCCTCCAGCCTCTTTTCTTTCTTTGATCAGACCAATGTTAGATTTGAGTTGTAGAAACCTCAGTCATTATTCAAACACACATGTCTGTATCTCCATTGAAGTTAAAGATTTAAATTGATTCTTTTTTTTTCCTTAGGAGGTGTGTTGAGAAACTCTAGTATGCTAAGTCAGATCCATTGGTGTGGCTTGATATGTTGGAGACCTCTTTTAGAGGATTTTTTGGCTGCTGATGTGTTATTCATTCTGATGTTCCCAGTGATCAAAGTGAATGCCCTCAAGTGCCCAGAATCTGATCCTATTCCTATTCCACATGAATGGTTCCAACCAGGTGATCTCCTCATCGGAGGGATCGCTTCACAGCATCTTTATGGCTTCAGTGAACATACATTCGATGTACACCCATCTCAGGACCTCTATGGACTTTCAGAGTAAGCAAATTCTACAGTCTTTTTCACCTAATGTTTCTTTGTTTCTTCTCAGCTTTTCTATATGCCGGCACCTATTCTTTTGAGTTAAAAGCTATTCAAAGAAAGCAGATGTAAACAGATCTGGTCAAGTAACTGCTTGAGTTTTCATTGAGTTTTGAGCTGTGGGCTAAATAAGACTTTTAAGATACTTCATTTTGTTTTTTAGGAAAAGGGCGAATATGAATTGCTAGGTCACCATTCTTTAAGACACAAGGATTTAATAAAATGAAAAAAAAAGAATTAAAAGATATCTTCAATCTATTAGGTAAAATAAGAATAGAATTTACAGGTTTTAATTTTTTTAGAAAGAGAGCTTGAACGTCCAACTTCAAACTAAGTTTATTTGAAAGACAGAATTAGAGATTTATCTTCAGTGATCTTTATAACTTAAAAGATTATAGCTGAAGGAGTTTAGAAAGGAAAGCAACATAAAACATGGTGCTCAAGGAATACCAATCTGAAATTTGAAGTGTTTTATCTTAAATTATAATGTGGATTCTTCATTCCCAACTAAGTCATTCTCTGTAGAATTAGTTTCTCAAAGATTCTGAGGAATTCCACACTGCAACCTAAGCTGTTGGTCTCTCTTGCAGTTTCTAGTTGGTTCTTAAGCCAATCTCTGAAATTCCAGTTTGGACTGTAATGAGTGGACATTGGGGCCAGGATGATTTGAATTTGGGCTATTGCTACTGTAGGAACTGATTATTCTCCAACATTTTGCCTTTTTTATCTGTTCAGGGAAGGTCAACCTGTTGAGTGCTTCTATAAGGCTCTGCTTTTCCTTTTTGCATTTGTGTTTGCTGCCAGGTGTCTGAATTAACAGATGTAGTAGCTTTTATTCCACAGTATCATCACCCTTCTATCCCCTACAGCATTATCATAACTCTGATGCTACAGTAATCAAAGCAATAGGGGACAGCTTGTTCCATTATTCGTATATTCTTCTGTAGGTCCACAGAAATTAGCCAGAAAAGAAGAATGAATAGTTAAGCTTCAATCAATCAGGATAGAGTTAGAAGAGACCCTGGAGGTCTTCTAGCCCAACCCCTTGTTCAAGCAGGAGGCTCTATACCACTTCAGACATGTGGCTTTCCTGTCTTTTCTTAAAAACCTCCAGTTAATGAAACACCTACAACTTTTTAGGGCAAGCTTTTCCAACAGATCCTCACTGTCAGGAAGTTTCTCCTTAATTCCAGGTTGCTTCTCTCCTTGATCAGTTTCCATTCATTGTTTCTTGGCTTGCCTTCTGGTGCACGGGTTTGTTAAGAACAGATCATGCCAAACCAATCTTATTTCATTCTTCAACAGAGTAACTAAATTAGTAGACCAGCAAAATACTGTGGGTATAATTTATTTAGATTTCAGCAAGGCATTAGACAAAGTAGACCACAACCTACTTCTTAGTAAGTTAGAAAAAAGTGGAATAGATAGGACCACCACTAGATGGACTCTCAACTGGCTGGCAAACCGTACTCAATGAGTAATCCTTAATGGGTCTAAGTCTACATGGAGGGAAGTAACCAGTGGGGTGCCACAAGGTTCCATCTTAGGCCCAGTACTCTTCAATATCTTCATTAACAACTTAGATGAGGGAATAGAAGGAGAACTTACCAAATTTGCAGATGATACTAAGCTGGCAGGAATAGCTAACACCCAAGAAGATAGTCTCAAGATCCAGATGGATCTTGACAGACTAGAACACTGGGCCATATCTAACAAAATGAAATTCAATGTAGAGAAAAGTAAAGTCCTACACTTAGGCAAGGAAAACCAAAAGTACACATATAGACTGGGTGAAACCAGGCTCAATAGCAGTAACTGTGAGAGGAATCTTGGAGTCTTAGTGGACAACCAGCTAAATATGAGCCAGCAGTGTGCAGCAGCAGCCAAAAAAGCTAATGCAATCCTGAATTGTATTAACAGAGGGATACAATCAAGATCAAGGGAAGTACTAATACCACTCTATAAAGACCACACTTACTGCATCCAGTTTTGTTCACCACATTATAAAAAAGATGTTGAGACTCTAGAAAAAGTACAGAGAAGAGCAACCAGGATGATTAGGGGACTGGAGGATAAAACATACAATGAATGGTTGCAGGAACTGGGCTTGGCTAGTCTAGTAAAGAGAAGGACCAGGGGAGACATGATAGCGGTCTTCCAATATTTGAGGGGCTGCCACAGAGAGGAAGGGGTCAAGCTATTTTCTAAAGCACCTGTAGGCCAGACGAGGAATAATGGATGGAAACTGAACAAGGAGAGATTTAACCTAGAAATAAGGAGAAACTTTCTGATAATGAGAACAATCAACCAATGGAACAGCTTGCCCTCGGAAGTTGTGGGAGTGCCATCACTTGAGACTTTCAAGAAGAGATTGGACTGCCATTTGTCAGAAATGGTGTAGGGTCTCCCGCTTGGGGGGGTTGGACTAGATGACCTACAAGGTCCCTTCCAGTTCTGATTATCTGTTAAATCTGTTTGGATAAATAAGTTGACTCCCTCTTCTTTGTGGCAGCTCCTCAAATACTGGAATACTGATATCATGTCACCCCTAGTTCCATTTCTTTAGACTGGCCATACCCAATTCCTGCAACAATTTGTTTAGGAGAGGTAAAGAGAAAAGTGGAATACATTTAGAACATAGTCTTGCCATTGAATATTGCATTAAAATCCTAAAAACTTTATTATTAGTATTTGTTACTAGGAGCAACACTCTGTGAATGAAGTATGTAATCATTCATAAATACTGTATTACATAGACTGTAGCCAAAAATGTTTAATAGATTAGAAATACTGGCACTATATTGTAAAAAATTTAATTGCAATCACAGGCAGAAATCACTATTATTTTTTTTCAATACTGTTCTATGCATCGTAGACTTGTTTTCTGAAGACTTTCCTTACTTGCAGTCTCATCACAAAATTTTACCAGCATGTCCTTTCCTTTGTCTTCACTGTGAAGGAGATCAATGAGAATCCACAAATCTTGCCCAATGTTACCTTTGGATTTCACATCTATGACAGCTACAATAATCCAAAGTTGACTTATCGGACCACTCTGGACATGGTCTTCAAATCACATATATTTGCCCCCAACTACAGATGTGGCACCAGGAAAAATCTCATGGCCATCATTGGAGGACTTGGATCAGATACTTCATCCCATATAGCAGACATTGTAGATTTTTACAAGATTCCACAGGTGAGTCTAGGGGACTTGACCTGTTCTTTTTAATTGATAAAAAGATTAACTAATTGATTAAGAATAACGAAGAGCATTTTTAGTGTTCTTTCTCACAAATCTCACCTAAGATTTAAGTGACTCAAAATCAAAATTAGATTCCATGGTGAATACATAACAGAATAATAGAGTTGGAAGGGACCTTGGAGGTCTTGTAGTTCAACCCTGCTCAAGCAGAAGACCCTATGGCATTCCTGACAAGTGGTTGTCCAGTCTCTTTTTAAAAATCCTCCAGTGATGGAGCACCCACAACTTCTGGAGGGAAGCTATTCCATTGATTAATTGTTCTCAACTGTCAGGAAATTCCTTCTTAGTTCTAAGTTGCTTCTCTCCTTGATTAGTTACCATCATTGCTCCTTTTCCTACCATCTTGTGCTTTGGAGAATAGGTTGACCCCTTCTTCTTCCTGACAGCCCTTTAGATATTAGAACAGTACTATCATAATAACCTTAGTCCTTCTTTTCATTAAACTAGACACCCAATAAGTCAGGCTAAGTGCTCTCTTTTTCCCCTGCTCTTTAGGGTCTAGCTAAAATAAAGAAAATTGCTCTTGTAATTTTTCCTGCATTTATTACTGCAATTATTGGGACATTCATTCATGCATTCATTCATTCATTCATTCATTCATTCACAGAGTCAACTAGGAAAGATATTTGTGCAGAAAAAGGGAAAGTAGCACTCAAATGCCTTATCACTTATGCTGGCTGAGTAATTTTCAGTTACTCCCTAAGTCTTAGTTATAACTTTCTTGCTAGCTTCTTGCCTGGATAAGTCCCTACAGTATTCTTGGCAAGATTGTAGAAGTGGTTTGCTATACTTCATTGGGCTAACCCAAGATCATCCAGCTGGTTTTGTGCCTAAGGTTGGACTAGAAGTCTTCCAATTGCTAGTCTGACACTTTAACCACTGTGGCATATTGGCTTTCTTTTTGACAATAGTTTTCATGATAAAATATGTATTCCCCATATACATTCTCAAAGATCCATTTCATCCCGGGCACTTTTTTTTTTTTTTTGGAATTATTACAATCTGGCAGATGGTACAGGATAATAAAAACAAGGACAAATAGGCTGAAAAACAACTTCTATCCCAAAGCATTAACATTATTGAATTCTATTGTACAGTGCAATATCAAGGGGTTTCAATTCATTGTATAGAATGTGAAGAATATGTGTTTGTATTTATTTTCATAATCATAATGTACACTGAAGATGGTATTTAATTTTGTTGTATGATGTGCAATAACAATAAACTAAACTAAACTATATTCTGTTGAATAGAATTGACTCCATTGTGTAACACATTTACTGTTAGTTTGAATGAAATAATGATTCTTCAGAAATTTATCTACATTTTCAAACATTTGAGAAGTTATGGATAAGGACTAAATTCTGATATATCTATCCAATTTTTGAAATGATCCATAAAAATGCATAAGGCAAAATGAAAACTCTCTTCAACTTCATGGCTTGGTGTTTTCTTGTAGCTCACATATGGATCATTTCCTATGGGAGAAGTTGATACCAGTCAATCATCTTCACTTTACTTTATGGCCCCAAATGAGATCCCCCAATATATTGGGATTATCCGATTGCTTCAGCATTTTGGATGGAAATGGATTGGGCTCTTTGTTGCAGACACCGAGAGTGGAGAACATTTTTTGCAGAAATTGGAGCACTTGTTTTTCCAGCAGGGAATTTGTTTATCTTTCATACAAAGATTTCCAAAACTGTTCCGTATGGATGACTCGGGCAAATTTAGCAATATAATGTTTGATTTTTTTACACATTTCACAGACATTAAAACAAATGCATTCATCTTGTATGGAGAATCTTTGTCCTTAGCCTGGCTGACAGCTCTCAAATCTATATGGGAAGCTCTAAATCCGGGAAAGGCACACATAAGCAAGGTGTGGATCACCACCAGCCAAATTGATTTCACATTAACAGGAACCCAAAGGGTATGGAATCTCCAATTTTATGGTGGGGCCATTCCTTTCATATTCATTCAAGGGAAAATATGGAATTCGAGGAATTTCTCCGGTCCATAAAATCTTACACAGGGCAAAGAGATGGATTTCGAAACCATTTTTGGGAGCAAGCATTTGACTGTTTTTTCCCTAATTCAGGATTGGCGTCATTGGGAAGTCAAGAATGCACTGGGGAAGAAGGCCTGGGAAACCTTCCTGAATCTCTGTTTCAATTAAAGATAACAGGGCACAGCTACAGCATCCATAATGGGGTTTATGCTGCGGCTCATTCTTTGCATGGTATGCTATCCAAGAGATCCAATTTGAGAAAAATTTTGGCAGATAAAATGGCTGAATCTCCAGAACTACAACCTTTTAAGGTAACATTTCTCCAACAAACTTTTCTTTCATTGAAGAATTTAATAAAGAATAAATTAGCTCACAAAATTAGCTAAACCTTAATTAATATGTTGTTCAAGTAGCTATTATGTCAAGCCTGAGGCTGACCTGACTGTAGCTTGTTCTTCTTTCTCTCTGTGTGTGGGCCTTTCCTATTGGGGTTTCTTTCCACATGGCTTCATGCTGACACAGCTTGGAGCTGAAATGGGGTAGAGGTAGATGTGGGCTTGTAGTCAACATAGCTTTCCAAAGAGTCAGGGACATTCAAATGGCTGGCTGGCCAGGAGGAGGAGAAGAGATATAACCAGGCAACCAGCTAGTATCCAGATTGAACAATGTGATTTATTGTTTTGGGAATAAAGGAAATGTTTACTTTTTAATGTGGTGGAAAGCGTGGGACAGGTATAGTATATGTGGTAACTTGCTCAATAGCAGTAACTGAGAGAGGGATCTTGGAGTTCTAGTTGACAACCATTTAAATATGAGCCCGCAGTGTGCAGCAGCTGCCAAAAAAGCTAATGCAATCCTAAATTGCATTAACAGAGAGATAGAATCAAATTCATGTGAAGTATTAATACTGCTTTATAAGGCCTTGGTAAGGCCACACTTGAAACATTGCATTCAGTTTTGGTCACCATGATGTAAAAAAGATGTTGAGACTCTAGAAAGAGTGCAGAGAAGAGAAACAAAAATGATTAGGGGGCTAAAACATGAAGAATGGTTGATTTTATATGATTTTAAAAAAGCTTAATGATCTTCTCTGCCCCAATGAAATTGCAGTTAACTTTCTCCACAGGGAAGATTGCATCACCTAATCCTGTGTATGTTATTCATTGACAATACTTTGTGGGCTGACTTCTTGTTCTGTTGAGCAAAACTGGATATTGACATAGCAAGGTGAATATACATGTCCCAGGATAATGTTGCAGGATCCAAGAATTTCAGAAATAGAAGATAAAATATCTAATGTTGATTTCTTTCCTTATTGTTATTTCAATTTCACTGCTTTCTTTTCAAGTAGCTCCACCCATTTCTTCAAGGCACTTCTTTCAACAACTCAGCAGGAGAGGGAGTGTCCTTTAATGAGAAGAGGGAAGTTGCAGGAGGGTTTGATATCATCAACATGATCGTTTTTCCAAACAAGTCCATCCAGAGTGTGAAAGTTGGAAGACTAGATCCCGATGCATCTTATGGAAATGAATTGATCATTAATGAACATCAGATTGAATGGCACAGAGGTTTTAATCGGGTAGGGGCCCAGTGGTGGGATAAAAATAATGGGTGGGCATGGCTGGGTGGGCATGGGTGGGCGGGTGTTTGCATTATAATGCAAAATCCTCAATTCTACCCCATCCCAGAGCAAAAATAATGCAAAATCCTCACTTCCATCCCATTCCAGAACCACCACCATTCCCTCACTAATCTGCTTTCCAGCTCTGTTCTCCTACATGCAGGGCAACAAAAGAAGAATTCAGTCAGATCTTCCAACTTCTTGGGGGGGAAAATATCTTTTGAAGTTTTAAGGTCTGATTGAACTGACTGATCAGCCTCCCAGTTGATCGGTGCTGCTAGTCCATTGCTGCCTCCCAGCTGATCAGCGCAGCTCCCAGTCATGCCCTTGCAACTCCCCCATCCTGAATGGCAACCCCGGTGGGAAGGGAAGGGGCAACCAGTGGTGGAAACAACTAGTTTGCTGAACTATACAAAAAATTAACAACAGCTTCGGCAGAACCAGCACGAATCCCACCAGTGTAGGGACCTACATATACATTGAATGCTTATAGTTTTACAGCTTCCTTAAATGGAAAAAATTAAAATGCCTCCAACTGTTCCATGCTGACCATGATTTTTGTTATATCTATCTATCTATCTATCTATCTATCTATCTATCTATCTATCTATCTATCTATCTATCTATCTATCTATCTATCTATCTCACTCATTCACACACACACACACACACACACACACACACTATTTTCAGTTGATGAAAAAGCTTAACAACTTGGCAACTATTTCTGCAATCTATTTTTCATTTTATGAGCAGGTTCTTCCAGTTTCTCTGTGTAATGAATATTGTCACCCTGGATATTGGAAGAGAAAATCTGAAGAGAAAAGTTTCTGCTGCTACGACTGTGTTGCATGTCCACAGGGAAAGATTTCAACTGAGATAGGTCAGTTTTGAAGTCCTACAAATTATGAAAATATTGGGCTGCAAAAAGTTGTTTTCTCAAAAGTTATAATTTGTCATGGATATTTATGTCAAGTGCCTGGAAAATCAGGAGATTCAGGGAGTTCAAATGAGAATAAAGATGTATTGTAAATTTAAGCTCTCTACAAGAATCTGACCAACTAATGGTCAAGTGACAAGAAACAATAGATAGTGTGAAAGTAATCAAGGAGAGATCCAACCTAGAATTAAGGACACATTTCCTAACAAAACAATTAACCAGTAGAATCACTTACCTCCAGAAGTTGTGGGTTCTGAGAAGAGGACAGCTGTGGAGGGTTTGGAGCACCCACAAAAGAGATTAGATAACCAGTTGTCTGAAATGGTATAGGTTCTCCTGCTTGAGAAAGGTGTTGGACTAGAAGACCTCTAAGGTCCCTTCCAATTCTGCTATTCTGTTAATATAAGTATACAAAAAACTATTCGCAGAATCAATATCAATGTTCAAGCAATAGTATAAAACATTCATTGAAATGTGGTAAATAGGACATCAATGAATTTCCATTTGATTTTTTTTTATCCAGACACAGAAGATTGTTTCAAATGTCCTGAGGATCAGTATCCAAGCAAAGTGCAAGATCGATGCCTTAACAAAACAATGAGTTTCCTGTCCTTTGAAGAACCTTTAGGAATCAGTCTGGCCTCAGCTGCTGTTTCCTTTTCCTTCATGACAATCAGTGTGCTTGGAATTTTCCTTAAGCGTAGAGATACCCCCATTGCCAAGGCCAATAACCGGGACCTCACTTACACTCTCCTTATTGCCCTCTTACTGTGCTTTCTCTCTTCCTTGTTATTCCTTGGTCAGCCAGGGAAAGTAACCTGCCTTTTCCGGCAACCAGCATTCAGCATCATCTTCTCAGTTGCTGTTTCATGTGTGTTAGCTAAAACTATTACGGTGGTTGTAGCTTTCATGGCTACTAAACCAGGTTCTTCAATGAGAAAATGGGTGGGAAAAAGATTGGCTCTTTCCATTGTCTTTTCTTGTTCTTTTCTTCAAGCAGTTCTTTGCGTTATATGGTTGGCAACATCTCCTCCATATCCTGAGTTAAATATGCAGTTCCTGATGGAAACTATGATTCTGCAATGCAATGAAGGTTCCATCTTCATGTTCTATTGTGTGCTGGGCTATCTGGGCTTCTTGGCCATCGCCAGCTTTATTGTGGCTTTTCTTGCCCGTAATTTACCTGATAGCTTTAATGAAGCCAAGTTCATCACCTTCAGCATGTTGGCTTTCTGCAGTGTGTGGATCTCTTTTGTTCCAACCTATCTGAGCACCAGAGGAAAAGCCATGGTAGCTGTGGAGATCTTCTCCATCTTATCCTCCAGTGCTGGATTATTGGCATGCATCTTCTTCCCAAAATGCTTCATCATTGTGTTGAGGCCAGAACTAAATAGCAGGCACCAACTAATCAAACGAAACAATTAAATTATATTTACATCATTATTTTTGAAGAAAAAGGGAAGGATTTAGCAAAGAAAAATTAAAGACTGTCCCTTTTCAATCTTCCTTCCAACTTTCAAAGCCAACATTTGTGTTATGTAGTTATAATCTCTCCTCCATTTCCTAAATTAGGTTTGTTCTCAGTTACTGAAGAAGTGATTCAACAATGTAATGAAGGTCATTCCAAAGGTCCTTTTTAAAGAGGCAATTGGACTGGACTTTCTGGTTTTTCTTTGAAGACATTTTGCTTCTGAAGAAAAACTGAAGAAGAAGCTGAAGAAGTTTCTTGGATGAGAAGTGAAATATCTCCCCACCACCACCCCAAAAAATAATAATCAGAAAGTCCAGTTGCCTTTTGAAAAAGCACATTTGGGACAAAAATGATCTGAATGACTGAGATTCTCTTTAGACCAGTGGTGTCAAACTCAAGGCCCGGGGACCAGATTCGGCTCAGGGAGTGCTTAGATCTGGCCCACAGGGCCACCCTGAAAACAGCAAAGGACTGGCCCACAGTGCCTCTGCCAGCAAAAACAGAGCTTGGGAGGGTTGCACATCGCTCTTCTGAGCTCCATTTTCAGTGGCAGGGGGTTGCTGGAGGTTATGGCAGCTGAAAACAGAGCGTGGGATCCCATTTTCAATGGCAGAGAGCTCTGACCACCACAGGCACCCCCGACCCGAATAATTTCAAGATGGCCACACCCACTTTGGCCCTCCAAGTCAAATAAAACCTGATGCAGCCCTCAAAGAAATTGAGTTTGACACCCCTGCCATAGACAGTTTTAAAGTTTTACTTTGTCCTGTCTATATAGGCCACATAGCTTTCACAAGGTTTATCATGACTTCATCTGCCTGTAAAATACCTTTTGCAGTATGCATTTACTCTGTGCCAATCTTTGTGAGCACAACCACAGCCTATGTGAGCAGAACCACAAAATATGGTGGCTGTGGAGATCTTTTTCACCTTGATCTCCAGTGCTGATTTATTTGTGTGTGTCTTTTTCCTTTAAATGCTTCCTCACTCTGCTGAGACTTGAAGTAAACAAGGCGTAATTAATAAAAATAATGATTAAATAATGCATTTTTCTCTGTGTATTGCCAGGTTCTAATATCATATACTAGCCACGTAGAGTAATTGTGCCTTTAGTTCAGGTCATTATAGAATGGAGAATGTATACATGTCATAACATTTCTGCAATATTAAACATAGACCTTCTTGCTATCTTATTTTATCTCCATGCTATCAAATAAATTTTTAATAAAAACATAAATTGTTGTTTCTTATTGTTTCTTACCCCCAAATTTACTTTCTGCAGTGTCTTCTAATGTCTTTGAAGAGGACAAGTGATGCTTTTACCTTGTAAACAGTTGTGTGCAAACATTTGTCAAAAACTTCAAGGTTAAAGTATCCCTCAAATATCTTTCTGGCAGTGGTCCAAATCCTGAGTTTATTTTTGAAGTCCTGCAACTTTTTTCCACTAGTTTATAAATGAAAAAATAAAATCAGCAATAAAATTTATTTATTTATCAAACTTCTGAGACCATCTCACTCCAGGTGAGTTTCTCCATGATGTACAAGTAAAAAACATAAAACACTGTATTGAATTTAATAATGTAAAAAATGCATTAAACATTTGATTGAAAGTTTGGAACTTGCCATATCATGGCTGATAATAGAATAGAATAGAATAGAATAGAATAGAATAGAATAGAATAGAATAGAATAGAATAGAATAGAATAGAATAGAATAGAATAGAATAGAATAGAATAGAATAGAAAACAGAGCTGGAAAGGACCTTGGAGGTCTTCTAGTCCAACCTCCTGCTGCTTAGGCAAACCTACACCATGTCACACAAATGGTTATCTAATCTCTTCTTAAAAACTTCCAATGTTGGAGCATTTACAGCTTCTGGAGGCAAATTGTTCCATTGATTAATTGTTCTAACTGTCAGGAAATTTCTCCTTAGTTTTAAGTTGCTTCTCTCCTTGATTAGTTTCCACCCTTTGCTTCTTGTCCTGCCTTCAGGTGCTTTGGAGTATAGCTTGACTCCCTCTTCTTTGTGGCAGCCCCTGAGATATTGGAACCCTGCTATCATGTTACCCCTAGTCCTTTTTTTCATCAGGCTAGACATATCCAGTTCCAGCAACTGTTCTTTATAGGTTTTAGCCTCTGGTCCAGAAATTATATTCAGCAGATTCTGACCACTTCTGACCAGAACTGGTAGTGGAAATTTTGAGTAGTTTGGAGAACTAGAAAATATACTTCTGACTGGCCCCACCCCAATCTATTCTCTGCCTCCTGAGTCCCAGCTAATTGGCTGGGTCTTCTTTTGTTGTCCTGCACAGGAGAATGGAGCTGGAAAGCAGGTTAGTGGGGTGGGGTGGGAATGGAGATTTTATAGTATCTTTCTCCTTCCTTGCCCACCAAACCACACCCACAGAACCTCCTAACATGTCATGAAGAGCAGGTGGAAGTATTGCTAGGAGGGCCTTTGCACAAGTTATTGTGCTGTGTATTATTTGAGCCCCTTCCTAGATTGGGAATCATTGCTCATGGTCACTTAAGCCCTAGTCAAACTCCCAAGTGGGCTACATGGGGTTGTTTTTGAAGAGTTTTCAGAAGCTTCACCAGGTGTACAATGCAATGGTGTGGATAGTTATGTGTGCTTCCAGAATGATGCATATTACATCTCTGTTCTGTGAGTTCCATTGGTTGCCAGTTGGCTGTGGGATCCAATTCAATGTTCTGGTTTTGAACTTTTATGGTTTAAGGCTAGGTTATTTATGGGACCATAGCCACCTGAGTTTGTCTGACCATCCCATAAGATTTGGAAGAAATCATCTATGTGTCTTGACTGTTTGCGGGGTGTGTGTTTGTGTGACAAGTGTCTGAATGGTTAAGATGCTGGGCTTGTCAGTTGGAAAGCCAGCAGCCCAAGTTCAAGACCCGAGCTCCATGTGACCAGGTGAGCTCCTGTCCTCACCTAGCCTCTGCTAACTTAGCAGTTCAAAAGCATACAAATGCAAGTAGATAAATAGGTATCTCTTCTTTTACCTCTTTTGCCTGTCTGTTTGGGAGTAACACATGGTTTAACGTAAGAGGAAGGTCTTTTCTGGTATGGTGTCAGTCAGTTTTTTCTGGTATGGCATTTTGTTAGAGTGCCAGGCTTCTACAAGTTCCAGAAATTTCATTTTTGGACATGGATTGGTCTAAGATGGTCACAATTTCTTAATTGAAACTAAGATTAAGTCTGGCCATATGTTGTGAAATTAAAAAGTATTTATTATGTTGGTTTTTTTTTTTGTAAATTTTATTTGAGTTTTCAAAAAGAGAAAAAAAATACAAATAAAACATCTTTTTTGAAAGCAGCATAATCCCGGGTTACATTTCTTCGTACACACACAAATTCAGGTTCATGCTCATTTTTATATTCTATTCCATATCTTATCACTATTTTACATTTTCTGCATAGCTTCTCCCCTCTTTTAATTTTCTCAATTTTATTTTAATTATCTCATCTCAATTCAAATCATTGTATTTATATTTTTTGTCTGTCCTGTTTCAATTATCTATTATCTTTTCTCATTAAACAAAATTTATCCTGTAGTTACTGATTGGAGTATGACGCCTTTATATCTTTTCCCTAAAGTTGTAACATTCAATATAATACATAACTTCCATTCGGATTCTGCTTGGTACATTCTTAAAATACACACTGTATTCTTAAAAAAAGAAAAAATTATAAATGTATATAATTAAAACAACATTCCATTCCAATTCAATTCTATCATTAATATTAATATTCATTAAAGTCTTAACATCTTTAACATTACTTTTCAATTAAATATCATACTTCTATGGGAACAATTATAAGCTTTCCATAGTTAATTCCCCCCCTCTTCACTTATATTTTATAAAACATTAACTAATTAAAATGTTCCCGTTCCTTCCTAGTTCAATTTTCTTCATTTATTTTATTTCACTTATTTTATTCACAAACATTTCACTAAATTACACTAACTATTTTATCCCTCATTTTAATCATACGTTGTTTCCAATTTTCTAAAGTTATTTCTATTACTAATATAACAATACAATCTTATGTACCTTTACAGAATCCTTTTTCATTAGATTTTCACCCATTATCTCTAAATAGGTCCTGTTTCTCTATATCTTGCTCCGGTCCTTTGTAACTTCTTTTCCTTTCCTTCTTCCCTCTCTTCTTCTCTCTCCCCTTTCTACCCCTTGTCTCTCTACCTCTATTTCTCTCTTCTGTATTCCCCTTTTCTGTTGCTCTCCAGTATCATACATATTTTTCGAATTATTTTTCTTTTCTTTGGTTGTTTTTTAATACTTAAATTCTCCATTCTCTTTCCCCACTTTCCTTTTTCTTCCCCACATAGAATTACTTGTTCATTAAAGATGGCTTCTTCTTTGTCCCAGTCTTCTTGTTTTGCAGTCTTTTCTTGTTGTTTCTCATAGTTCCGAATCTCCATTCCTAAGAATTGAAAAACGAAGCCAAAAGAACCCTTCCCTTCTTGTGCATCTTCTTTGTACTTTTTAAGTTCCATTTTCAATTCATCCAGAAGTGGTGCCATTGTATAAATTTTTAAACAACCACCCGATTGATTTTAGTCATTCAAATATAATAACCAAAAATCCAAAGATCACCAAATAATCCAAATACACGCAAGCTGTTTCTTTTTTGCTCTCTTTTTTTCACTTTCTCTTCCTGGGGTTACTATTTAGTTGCAAATTTTCAGTTAAAATGTATCTTTTAGAAGTCTTGTTGAATTTTTATTTTAGATTCTTTTTAACTCCAGGCAGTCTCCTCCCTCTTCCAGATCCTGTCCTTATTCTTTTTCTCTCCCTTCCTGCTTATGAAAAAGAAAGTTTTTAATGTCCAGAAATCTTTATTATCCCTTTGACATTTTGTTTTATTTTCAGCTTAATTGCCTGTTGATGTCAAAGCGGATTTTTCTGATTTCTTTTTTAACTCTCTCAGTTGTCAGTATAGGGAAGGAGAGAGAAGAAAAAAAGCCAATACTTTCCCTTTTCATTTTCCTTCGCTGCTTCCGACTCTTCTTTGGGAGCGATGTTATTTTTTGTAAGTTTAAATTCCAGGGTACCTTGGTTGTTGCTTTTACAATTTTACCCGGTCACCCAAAACTTTCACTTCTTATCTTCCTCCTGCACATTCTTTTCAGGTCGAGTTCTTCTTTGTGGTGGCCATTTCTGACCACCTTTTCAACCGCCTTCGGGAAAGGGAGTAATGGCCATCTGAGGAGGAGAGATGAGGCTCTCCTCGACCCTGCTGGCAGTCTCCCCCCTCTTCACCACCTCTATGGGGTGGCTTAGCCCTGAAACCAGCTGGCTCGGGGCGCTCCAGTGGCGAGCCCAGACAGAAACCGCGCACGATCGCGGATTTCTGTCTGTCACCGAAGCCCTTCAAACCAGAACTCCAGTATTTATTATGTCTTCTGACTGCTAGTTAGTGTTCATGGATGCATTCTGTCAGTCTTCTACCTATTTATTCTATGTAGTGGTTGTTGAAATCCTTACACTGTATGTTGTAAATGACTCCTGTTTTTTTTTTAAATTTCTGGAGTTGAAAGATCTTTTGGTTTGCTTAGGATGTTTTGAAGGGCTTTAGTTGGCTTGTGTGCTACATTCATTCCATATTGTTGCGGTAGTCTGTTGGTAGTTTCTGAGATATTATTGATGAATGGCAAAGCTATTCTGTATTGGGTCAGGCACTTTTTGACAAAGTGTTAACTTTTTATTATTCAAGTTTGGCAGGCTGGACATCATACTTATCTTTTCACTTTTACTTATATTTTCTTTTTCCTTGTACACATTTAATGGTATTATTGGAAAAATGAGAATGGGGAATATTGAAATATTCAAAATTCTGTGCTTTTTTACAGTTTTGGTTCTTAGCCTAATAGCACTAGCAATAGCAGTTAAACTTATAAACCATTTCACAGCCCTTTTATAGCCCTCTCTAAGCAGTTTACAGAGTCAACATATTGCCCCCAACAATCTGGGTCCTCATTTTACCAATGCCAGAAGGATGGAAATCTGAGTCAACTTTGAGCCTGGTGAGATTCGAATTGCCAAATTGCAGGCAGCCAGCAATCAGCAGAAGTAGCCTGCAGGACTGCATTCTAACCACTGCGCCACCACGGCTCAACGTTGGCAATTGGATTCCAAATAATAGGTAGAAATTAAATGTTGATTGATTTCAATAAAATTTATACACTGGTTTATCCTCAGATCATGTATTTAAATAAATCTAATTAAAATGGCTTCTGCTTCTTTTGAATAGAAGAATGCTGTACACTAAGAATCATATTTAATGGCATATATTTAAAGTTTGGTTAAAATGAAATAATTCTGTATATATTATTAGAGCCTCGGTGGTGCAGTGGTTAGAGTGCAGTACTGCAGGCCACTTCTGCTGCCTGCAATTTGGCAGTTCAAATCCCACTAGGCTCAAGGTTGACTCAGCCTTCCATCCTTCCAAGGTGGGTAAAATGAGGACTCAGATTGTTGGGGGCAATAGGCTGACTCTGTAAAACCACTTAGAGAAGGCTGTAAAGGACTATAAAGTGGTATTGCTATTTGGATACTCATATTCTTCATTTGGAATAGAATATGATATTTTCATTATTTAATTTCTTTGTATTAATTAATTGCTCCTTGTTGTTCAGTTCTGGCCTCAGCAAAATGATGAAACATTTTGGGAAGAAGATACATCCGAGTAAGGCTGCACTGGAGGACAAGATGGAGAAGATCTCCACCGCTACCATGGCTTTCCCTGTAGTGCTAAGGAAGGTTGGCACAAAGGAGACCCAGACACTGCAAAAAGCCAACATACTGAAAGTACTAAATTTGGTTTCATTAAAACTGTCAGGTAAATTACGGGCAAGGAATGCCACAACGAAACTGGCAATAGCCAAGAAACCAAGGTAGCCCAGGACACAATAGAACATGAGGATGGATCGTTCATTGCATTGCAAAATTATGGTTTCTCTAAGAGAGTGCATGTCTAACTCAAAGAATGGATAAGAGGTTGACAGCCACACAATACAAATGTTGACTTGGAAAAAAGAGCATGAAAAAACAATGAAAAGGGCCAATCTTTTTCCTACCCATTTCCTCATCTTGGTTCCTGGCTTGTTGGCCATGAAAGCCATGACCACAGTGGTGGTTTTGGTCAAGACACAAGAAATAGACACTGAGAAGATGATACCAAAAGTTGGTTGTCTGAGAAGACAAATTACTTTCCTGGGTTGGCAAAGGAATAAAATGGAAGAGAGAAAGCAAAGCAAAAGAGACACAAGAAAAGTGTAGGAGATGTCTCGGTTGTTGGCTTTAACTATGGGAGTATCCTGGTACTTAATGAAAGTTCCAAGTATCCAGATTGTTATCAAGCAAAACAAAACAGCAACTGATGTCAAAATGATTCCTAAAGGTTCTTCATAGGATAGGAAACTTGTTTTTTGACAATGCAATGATCTTGCTCCTTACTTGGATACTGATCTTCACAACATTCAAAACAATATTCCATTTCTAGATTAAAAGTAAAAAAGAAAAGTCCATCATTGATGAACAAACTATACTATCATTGTTTCTTTTTCTGAATTAAATCTATCCCTACACTGCAACAACATACTGAAATATAATATTTACTAAACATCATTGTGTGGGACAAAAGGAGCAAGGGGATTTTGAAGACAGTCTTTGAAACATAGACTTCTGAGATTTCAAAATTTTGACAGGACTCTGAAAGTGCACAATTGATAAAATAAGAAATTGGCAGATAGAAATGGAGGATACTTTGAATTGTCTACTTCTGGAAGTTAGCATAAAACATTGAATATGGGGGAAGATGTAACTTTTCAAAGATTTTGTCCCGTTCGTTTTCTAGCGTCTCCTCATTTCAGACGCAAATTTATCATTTTTGTAAACTCACTGAGGATCTTCATCTCTGAATTATAAGCTAGGTGGAAGAGCTCCTCTAAATAATGGGCTCAAACCAAGTTCATAAGAAATTCCCTTAAGAATGCAGAATTTCAGATTAACATGAACTTTATATATTTTTGAGTTCATTTGTTGGTGAAATTCCCATGGTTCCCTGGACTTAATCTGAGGAAATATATACTTAGCAACATTCCAGACATTCTAGGAGAAGGAGTGGCAGAACAGGGGCAAAGTCAAAACAGGGATCAGTCTAGAATCTCTATGTAGTCACAAGTGGCCTAAGTCCAACTCCCCTAGAAACCCATGAACAATTATATAACTCCAAGCAGGTGCTAACCATTAGTTGAGAAGATTTGTTGACATAATCTGTTTTGCAATAAATCAGTTTAATTGAACCACCATGCATGTAGGAGATGGCCAAGCTGACCCTGAGGAGGATCAAGTGATGAGTCCATGCCTGCAAGAGATTCAAGTTGAGCCCACCTTTTTTTTTTAAAAAAAACAACAACAGTTTATTAGTTTTTACAATTAAAAACAACCAATGATACATACACAAATAAACGAGAGAAAAAAAGAAGGAAGAAAAGAAAGAAAAGATTGAAAAGAAAGAAAAAAGAAAGAAAAAGAAGGAAGAAAAGTTAAAAGCATTCTTATTTTTAGAGTTTGCAAGATCTTTTTTCATAGCCTTTGATTTATGTCATATACACACACCTATTCTATACATATATCGATATCTCATTATTATAGGTTAATACTTTCCTCTTATGCCTTATGGTATATAATTAATCTTTGATCAATTGTACCAACAATTCCAACTATCATAATATAGTGAAGTATATTTGTTTTTTAGTGCCAAAGTCAGTTTGTCCATTTCTGCACATTTTGAAATTTTATCAATAATCACTTCATCTGGTGGAATTTGATGTTGTTTCCAATATTGAGTGAAGGCTAATCTGGCCGCGGTTAAGATGTGTATTGTTATGTATTTAGCTTTTTTGGAAATTTGTTTGTCAAAGATCCCTAGTAGGAAGGACTCTGGTTTACATTCGATCTGCTCTTTTGTAATTTCTTCCAACCAAGTTTTGATTTTCTTCCAGTAATTTTGCGTTTCTGTACATGTCCACCACATATGGAAAAAGGTTCCTTCTTTTTTCTTGCATTTCCAACAATACGGACTCACGTTGGGGTGCATCTTCGCTAGTCTCGAAGGAGGGAGATGCCATCTATAAAACATTTTATAAAGATTTTCCTTGTATGCTACCGATTTTGTGATCTTATTATTCCTGCCCCAAACTTTTTCCCATTCCGCTAGTGTAATACTACGTCCTATGTTCCGACTCCATGCAATCATATTCCCTTTTACAATTTCTTCTTCTAATTCTGTTTCTAGTAAATAATTGTAAAATTTTGTTATGTTTTTCTTGTCCGGTCCTAATAAAATTTTATCTAATTGTTGAAGTTTGTTGTTAATTCCAAATTCTTTCTTGTCTTGTTTGTACCTACTTTGAATCTGAAGGTAAACCCATTGATCAATTTTTTGTCCCTGGTCCTGAATTTCCTGCCTCGATTTCAAATTTCCTTGTGGGTCCAATAAGTCTTTATATTTAATAATTTTAGTAATTTCCAGATTGTATGGGTGAATCATCGCCTCCATTGTTGAAATCCATATTGGTATTTTTATGTGATGTTTTTTCTGTATTTTCTTCCAAATTATCTCCTGCTTATTTCCCTTGACCATTAGTTGGTCAGATTCTTGTAGAAAGCTTAAATTTGCAATAAATCTTTATAATCGTAAGAACTGCCTGAATCTCCTGATTTCCCCAGCTCTTGACAGGACCTGGTCTTTCACACCTGACAGTTATATACCCATCATAGCAATTCCTTATTTCTGAGAGAAACATTTCTTTTAAGCCAATATCATAATCAGAACTAACCCATCTTATCTGAAATCTTTTCTTTGGGACATGGGACACAGTAATAACAGCAGAGCTGTTTTCCTTCTATTTTTCTCTTCCAAGATCCCGGGTAACAGTACTCATTACATAGTGAAATAGGAAGAATCTGCCCACAAGACAAAAGAGAGCTCACATGAGAATAAATTTAAGTATTAAAATATTTTTTAACTATTTATACCATAAAATGCCATGGCAAGTGTCTATGGAGATTCTCAGTCATCCAGGTCATGGTTACCCCAAAGGAGCTTTTTTTCATGGTTACCCCAAAGGAGCTTTTTTTTTCAAAAGGCAATTGGACTTGTTTTTCCTTGAAGATGTTTCACCTCTCATACCAAAAGTTTCTTCAGCTTGAAAGAAGAACTGAAGAAGCTTATTGGATGAGAAGCAAAACATCTTCAAGGAAAAATAAAGTCCAATTGCCTTTAGAAAAAAAGCATCTTTGCAATGGCAAATAAAAATGTTGGGGGGAATGAATGAATTATAGGAATAGCACTTAGATTGATATACCATTTAATAAAGTTTTACAGCCTTTTTGAAGCAGTTTACAGAGTCAGCATATTGCCCCTAACAATCTGGCTCCTCATTTTACTCACCACAGAAAGACGGAAGGTTGAGTCAACCATATTATTGTTTTCTAAGGAAAGCATAATAAGTTCATGGATGCGGTGGCTCCGTGGCTAAGATGCTGAACTTGTCGATTAGAAAGGTTGGCAGTTCAGCAGTTCGAATCCCTAGCACCGCATAATGGAGTGAGCTCCCATTACTTGTCCCAGTTTCTGCCAACCTAGCAGTTCAAAAGCATCTAAAAATGCAAGTAGAAAAATAGGGACCACTTTGGTGGGAAGGTAACAGCATTCCGTGCACCTTCGGCATTTAGTCATGCTGGCCATATGACCACAGAGACGTCTTCGGACACCACTGGCTGTTCGGCTTTGAAACTG
This sequence comes from Notechis scutatus, assembly GCF_049901735.1. NCBI lineage: Eukaryota > Metazoa > Chordata > Lepidosauria > Squamata > Elapidae > Notechis > Notechis scutatus. The sequence goes on from NC_142025.1 coordinate 115,733,602, forward strand.
AGATGAGCACTGCCCCCTAGACCTGGAAATGAACAGCATGAGCACAACTAGTGCAAGGGGAACTTTACCTTTACCTTTACTTATAAATAAGATGTATGCTCAAATATACATTTGTATCATATTATTTTCAAAATAATACTACAGTATTATACAATGCCCCCATTTTTAGGCAAACCAGTGTTGGCAGAATCAAATAAAAAGCAAAGAAGAGGAGGAGGAGGAGGAGGAGGAGGAGGAGGAGGAGGAGGAGGAGGAGGAGGAGGAGGAGGAGGAGGAGGAGGAGGAGGAGGAGGAGGAGGAGGAAGATGATGACGATGACGATGACGTCAGCTCTGAGATGATCCATTCCAAAACAGGAGTGATTTTGACCATACCTGATTGAAACCTGGGTGCCAGAAAATCCTATTTTCATCCATGACCAATTCTTTTCCTTTTTCAGCAGTAGGATCTAATCTTCCAACTTTGACTCTCTGAAATGAGTTGTTTGGAAAAGTGATAAGGTTGATAACATCCAAGCCTCTTGTTAGTTCCCCTTTCTCATTAAAGAAGACTCTCTCTCCAGCTGTGTTGTTAAAAGAAACACTGTGAAGAAGCTGATGGAGCTTTTTGGTGAAAAAAGAGGGGAATATAGAGCAGGAAATGAAATGATCAATAAAGGAGAATATTTGTAGATCAAGTGTTCAAAAGAGGGTGCTAGACTGGTTATTGATGATGTTACTTTGTTTGGGTTATGAAATGCCTGCAAGAAAGCAATCAGGCTCAGAGAGCATCAAAAACCTCACAAATGATAAAACTAAGAGAAAAGTCTAAGTGAAGGTTTCTCTGGGTGTACAAATTCAGTAAGAAAAATGATTTTACCTTGGTACTTAATATATACCTAGAAATAAAGGTTTCCTCTGGTTAGTCATTTCTGACTCTAATAGCTGGTGCTCATCTCCATTACTTAGCTGAGTGAGCCAGCTTCATCTGAAGCCTTTTCCATGGTCATGTGGCTAGTATTATTATACACTGAGGCTCACGGAACACTGGTATCCTCCCACCAACCTGCTACCTATTTATCTACTCACATTTGCATGCTTTCTGCTAAGTGGGCAGGAGCTGGGACAAGTGATGGGAGTTCACCCTGTCATATGGCTCCCGGATCTCAAACTCAGGCTGTCTGCTTTCCAGTGAACAAACACAGTGTCTTTAACTACTGAGCCATCATGCACCAATGTGCTTAAATCTTAGTTTATTTTCCAGTCCTTAATTGTATAAACACCTATGTGAAAGGAAAATGTACAGCTGTTACCTGCCAAGGCTGCAGATTTGTGAGTTGAAACATTTTTCCCACCATCCTTTTGTCCTGATTTTGTCCATTTGATAGTAAAGTTTGCAAAGAATGAGCCACAGCATAGACACCATTATAGATATTGTAACTATGACCAGTCATTTCCATTTCAAAGACTGCTCTGGGTAGGCTGTCCAGTTTCTCCTCCCCAGTGCATTGTCCAATGTCCATTTTTGGCGATCCTGAATGAGGAAAGAAACAGTCAAATACTTGCACCCCAAAATCCTTTATAAATCCATCTCTCTGCCTCAAATAAGGTTTTATGGACTGAACAAAGTCCTGAAATCCCAAAACATCATTTGATTGGATTTGAAAGGAAATGGCCCCATTGAACAATTGCAGATTCCAACTCTTCTGAATTCCTGTGAGTATAAAATCAAATTGGCTGGTCATGATCCAAACTTTTCTAAATGTCATATTCTCTTTAAAGGTAGGATCCAGCATAAATATGACACTTGTGAACCATAAACAAGGATTCTCCATAAACAATAAATATGTTTGCCCTGTTGTCTGTGTAATGTTGATGAAGAGTAGATGTTATACCATCAAATTTATCCAAGTTATCAAAAGCGGGTATTCCTGGGACCTGTTGTATGAAGGCTGAACAGATTTCATTCTGGAAGAGTAATAGTTGCAGTTTATGCAAAAATTGTTCTCCACTGTCAGACTCAGAAGCAAAAAGCCCAACCCACTTCCATCCAAATTGTTGTAACAATCCAAGAATCCCAATGTATAAAGCAGCTTCATTTGGGGCCATAAAGTAAAGGGAGTATAATTGAATGGCATGAAATGATTCTGGTGGATATGAACCATATGTAAGCTGAAAGAAAGTCAAAGTATGTTAAACTATATTAACAGGATAATAGAATAACAAAGTTGGAAGGAACCTTGGAGGTCTCCTAGTCCAACCCCCTGCTGAAGCAGGAAACACTATACCATTTCAGACAAAGGGTTGTCCAATCTCTTCTTAAAAACCTCCAGTCATTGGATCACTCACAAGTTCTTAGAGGCAAGTCATTCCACTGATTCATTATTCTGTCAGGAAATTTCTGCTAGTTCTAGGTTGGTTCTCTCCTTGATTAGTTTCCATCCATTGCTTCTTGTCTTGCCTTCAGGTGCTTTAGAAAATTGATTGACCCCCTCTTCTTCCTTGTAGCCATTTAGATATTACAACAGTACTATCATGCTACTTATAGTTCTTCTTTTCATTAAACTAGGCATACCCAATAAGATAGGCTAAGTTCCCTCTTTTTTCCCTGCTCTTTAGGGTCTAGCTGAAATAAAGAAAATTGCTCCTGTAATTTCTTCCTGAAATTATTACTACAATTATTGGGACATTCATTCATTCATTCATTCATTCATTCATTCATTCATTCATTCATTCATTCATTCATTCATTCATTCAAGAGGCAACTAGGGAAGATATTTGAGCAGAAAAAAAGGGAAAGTTTTCAAATGCCTTATCACTTATGCAGGCTGAGTAATTTTCAGTTACTCCCTAAGTCTTAGTTATAACCTTCTTGCTAGCTTCTTGTTTGAATCAGTGGCTATGTATGTGTGTGTGAGAGAGGGTGCACATGTCCCTTTGAGTCAGTTTTATTTCTGGAGACTACCTGGATAAGTCCCAACAGTATTCTTGGCAAGATTGTAGAAGTGGTTTGCTATAATTCAAAGGGCTAACCCAAGGTCACCCAGCTGGCTTTGTGCCTAAGGTGGGACCACAAGTCACATTCTTCCAACTGCTAGTCTAATACTTTAACTACTGTGGCAAATTGGCTTTCTTTTTGACAATAGTTTTGGTGATAAATATATATATACAAAATACCACTCATGCTTCATCATAAAATCTCCAGAACCGTAAAGCCTTTAAATTTGGCACGTATGTTCCTCTTGGCTTCTAGGTGCTCACTAAGAAAGGATTTTTTGAAATGGACATCAAAGCATTAGTATTTCATATATTATTATTAACATGCTCTGATGCTAAGGAGTTCAACTCCCCCTTCCTTGAAAAGAAATGCTCCAAATGCAAAAGACAAGCAGAGGACAGGAGTTTCAGTTTTAGTTTCACAGCACCAAGCAGCTTTAGTACAGAACAGTTGAGCTAAGCCACACTTAGGCTCCTTGCTGTCTCCTTCGTGCTCACACAGCAAATACTCTTTCAGGTTCTAAACAGCCCTCAACTCTCACACACACTGACAGGATGTTAGCCAGATGAATACTGATGGATGCTGGTAGGCAGAGGCAGAATTTTTTCCCCAAATTTTCCTCCCCATAAATTAAGTCCAACCATATAGTTTCACAGCAAAGTATGGGTATCGAGCTAGTATACACGTATGAAGAACAGTTGCAGTAACTGGGTATATCTAGTCTAATGAAAAGAGGGACTAAGGGTGACATGACAGCAGTCTCTCAGTATCTAATGGGCTGCCACAAAGAAGAGAGGGTCAACTTATTCTCCAAAGCATCTGCAGACAGAGCAAGAAGCTGTGGATGGAAACTAATTAAGGAGAGAATGAACCCAGAAATAACGAGTAATTTCCTGACAGTGAGAATACAATAGAATAGAGTGGAGTGGAGTGGAGTTTAATGGAATGGAATGATATAGAATAGAATAGAATAGAATAGAATAGAATAGAATAGAATAGAATAGAATAGAATAGAATAGAATAGAATAGAATAGAATAGAATAGAATAGAATAGAATAGAATAGAATAGAATAGAATAGAATAACAGAGTGGAACAGCTTGGCTTCAGAAGTTGTGGGTGCTTCATTATTGGAGGTTTTTAAGAAGAGACTGGACAACCACTTGTTTGAAATGGTATAGGGTCTCCTGCTTGACCTCCAAGGTCCCTTTCAACTCTATCATTCTATGTTCTGTTTGCTAGCCAGCCTTTTCTATCCTCCTCTTGACACAGCTCCAGATTTCACCACAGATAGTGGTCAAGCCACTATATCAGGTGACCCTCTCAAATAAGATTAATTTCCAAACAAATGATTTGGTTAATTACCCCCACATCTACACCAACCTGAGGTATCTTGTAGAAATCTATAATTCCTGCAATATGGGAAGAAGTATCAGATCCAAGTCCTCCAAGAATGTCCATGAGATTTTTATGAATGCCACATTCATAGTTGGGAAGAAATCTGTTTGATTTGAAAAGCAGGTGGAGGGTGGTCTGAGAAGTCATTCTGGGATCATAGAAGCTGTCTGAAACATGGACACCAAGTGTGACATTGGACAAGATTTGCAGATTCCCATTGATCTCCTTGATGGCAAATTCTAAGGAAAGGACATGCTGATAGAATTTTGTGATCATACTGAAAATAAATAAAGCGTTCCAGAAAGTAAGTATGCAGTGGATGAATTTGTTCATATAAAATGATATTTTTGCCTAGAACTGGAATTGAAACATCAAATTCCTTTTTGGTGTTAATATTTCAGAATTATGTAGCTCCACATAGCACTAAATTGCAAATATGTTTGGGGAAGTAGCCATTCTATTATTCATTCCATTATATCTGAAAATTTTACTCATAAAGACCTACAACATTATAGCTTGTTAGGTTATAAGGCAAAACAATGTACAGTATATATTGCCCTTTTCTCCAGAATGGAATTTAATTTTTCGTTTAATATAATTTTCCTTTCAGCTTTGCTCAGTCCTGACATAGATCGGAATAAAGATATATTCTTGGTTTTTTAGGTCTCTGAAAGGTAGTTGATTTAATATTACAGTTTTGTGCTATTTTTTTACAGCTATTTCTCATTTTACATAAAAAATGTTTTGCTTAAATAAATTTTATTGCATCATTCTTATTTTATAGTACGGGAACACCATGCTTGAACATTTTCACTTTCAATTTCTCTCTATATCAAATCATCATAGTATATCATAATAGATAATATATATCACATCATTGTACCATCTCCCTATCTGTAGTTTCTCCACAATGCAGCTAATCTTTAGAAATTTTAAAGCAGGTTCATGTTTTATTTTATGGAGAGGAGATGGAGATGCAATTTGTTTCTGTTTTGTTTTTTGTTTTGTCTGTTCATGATAAGGGAAGCCAAATTCTGCAAAGACAATTGAAATAAGGTTGTATCTTTAGTGGTGAAGAAGTATTTACACAAAAACTCAGCATCTAGCAAAATGCAATCTATTTATTAATTTTATTTATTTATTTTATTTTTCAATTGCTTACAAGATAATAGGTATAAGTATAAACATGAGTAAGAATACAGGAAATAGGTACAAATAAATGGGGACAATAGGACAGAGACAGGAGGCACGATGGTGCACTTATGCATGCCCCTTACAGACCTCTTAGGAATGGGGTGAGGTCAATAGTGGATAGTTTGAGGTTAAAAGAGTGGGGGTTTGAGGATGTAACAACAAAGTCAGGTAGTGCATTCCAGGCATTGTCCACTCTGTTTTTGAAGTCGTACTTTATGCAATCAAGTTTGGAGCACTTAACGTTGAATTTGTATCTGTTGTGTGCTCTTGTATTGTTGTGGTTGAAGCTGAGGTAGTCATTGACTTTATTTATTTATTATTTTTTATTTATTTGATTTGCCAATTGTTTACAAGATAATAAGTATAAGTGTATACATAGTTGTAAATACATGAAATGGGTACATATAAGAAAAATAAAAGAAGAATAAGAGAAACAATAGGACAGGGACGGTAGGCACGTTGGTGCACTTATGCACGCCCCCTACAGACCTCTTAGGAAAGGGGTGAGGTCAATAGTAGACAGTCTAAGGTTAAAGTTTTTGGGGTTTGGGGAAGAAACTACAGAGTCGGGTAGAGTATTCCAGACATTGACCACTCTATTGCTGAAGTCGTATTTCCTGCAATCAAGTTTGGTGCGGTTAACTTTGAGTTTGTATCTATTGTGTTTTCTTGTGTTGTTATGGTTGAAGCTGAAGTATTCATTGACAGGTAGGACATTGCAATGTATGATTTTATATACCATGCTTAAATCAGACCGAAGACGGCGTAATTCAAGGTTTTCTAGTTGTAGAATTTCAAGTCTGGTGGCATAAGGTATTCTACAACGAGTAGAGGAGTGGAGAACACTTCTTGTGAAATATTTCTGGACTTTCTCAATTGTGCTAATATCAGATACGTAATGTGGGTTCCAGACTGATGAACTGTATTCGAGTATTGGTCTAGCAAATGTTTTGTATGCTCTGGTTAGTAGTGTGATATTACCAGAGAAAAAGCTATGTAGGATTAGGTTAACAACTCTTAATGCCTTTTTGGCTATGTAGTTGCAGTGGGCTCTAGCACTTAGATCATTAGAGGTGAGTATTCCAAGGTCCTTTACAGAGCTTGGGTCATCAACAAGATCTTGACTATTCAGCTTGTATTTTATTTTCTGATTTTTTTTGCCAATATGTAAGACAGAGCATTTATTTGTTGAGATTTGAAGTTGCCATTTGTTTGACCATTCTGATACATAGTCAAGATCTTTTTGTAGGGTAGCAGTATTGTCTGTGGTATTGAACAGCTTTATATCATCAGCAAAAAGAACGCAATTGCTCTTAATATGATCACAGAGGTGATTTATGTAGAGTATGAAGAGAGTTGGTCCTAGAACACTGCCTTGGGGGACACCACTATTGACAGGTACAGAATTTGATAGGACGCTCCCAATTTTGACCATTTGTTGTCTGCTTGCCAGGAATGCTTCTATCCAGTTATGCAGTTGTCCAGAGATACCATAGGATTTTATTTTTAGGAGTAGTTTGTCATGTACCACTGAATCAAAGGCTTTACAGAAGTCTATGTAGATTGCGTCTATTGCTTTGCCCTGGTCGAGTTGTGTCGTCCATACGTTTTTGCAGTGTAAGAGTTGCAGATTACAGGATAGTTTTTTTCTGAAACCAAATTGTTTACAAACTTGTAGGACATTGTAGCAGATAATTTTGTATACTACACTTAAGTCCAACCATAGGCAGCGTACTTCAAGATAGTCCAAGCCCAAACTTACCAGTCAATTAGTACTTCAGCTTCAACCATAACAACACAAGAGCACACAATAGATGCAAACTTAAGGTTAACTGCACCAAACTTGATTGCAGGAAATACGACTTCAGCAACAGAGTGGTCAATGTCTGGAATACTCTACCTGACTCTGTGGTTTCTTCCCCAAACCCAAAAAACTTTAACCTTAGACTTTCTACTGTTGACCTCACCCCTTTCCTAAGAGGTCGTAGGGGGTGTGCATAAGCCCACCAATGTGCATACCATCCCTGTCCTATTGTTTCTTTTATTTTTCTTATATGTACCCATTTCATGTATTCATAACTATGTATATACCTATACCTATTATCTTGTAGGTGGTTGTATATAAACCTGGTGGTATAGGGTATTTATTCTGTTGGGAGCAGAGGAGTGTAGTACTCTTCTGGTGAAATACTTCTGGAGTTGCTCAATTGTATTAATATCTGATATACAGTGCTGATTCCAGACAGATGACCTGTATTTGAGTATTGGTCTAGCAAAGGTTTTTAATGCCCCAGTTAGCAATTCAATATTTCCAGAGGAGAAGCTTCATAAGATTAGATTTACAACTCTTAATGCCTTTTGGCAATGCTGTTACAGTGAGCTCTAGTGCTTAGATTATTAGATATGAGTACTCCGAAGTCTTTGACAGAGAGAGGGTCATCAACGAGTATCAATCAATCTAGTAGAAGGTACCTCTATAACCTTCCTATGGGTATATACTTATGGGAAAAAAACACAAAGATCTCATCTAAGATCTCATT